>NW_004949109.1:7169674-7182573 GCF_000317375.1 Microtus ochrogaster
TCCATCCAGGTCTAGTAAGGTGAGCATCCAAACTGCCTAGTCCAAGCAAGTGATCAAGGTCCTTTTTGCCAAGGGAGTACATTTGTGGCCAGCCTCATCCTTGACTTTTTCTAAAGTAAAAATAAAATTAAAAACCCGTCCTTTGACATCAGAATGGACTATGCATTTCTGAAAAATGACCCTCATTTAGAAATACCAGGTAGTGTCTTGGAATCCTGACCTGGACTCCAGGCCGATTTTATGGGAACTGATCAGTGAACAGCCTTGCCGTCAGCTATCCATTATCCAGTGGTGCCTAGCCAAGCCATGGTTGTCGGCAGCAAACCATGAGGTTTTCTGATGTTGATGGCTCCAGTGATCTTGAGGCACGTGGTAAGGGTCTCTATGCAGGAACCACTGTCCCAACAGAAGGACTGCTGTAGTCTCCAGTCACATAGGTCTGTGTGAAGTCCAGCTGTGACCGCACACAGGACCTCAGTGAGTTTTGCTAACTGTAGAACCCCATAGAGGTGTGAGCCTCAGTGTTTATGGGATGCATTGAATGGTCTGGCGGTCCTAGATTGACTTGCTGCATATCCAGATGTTTGCACAGCCAGTCACATGTTAGCTGGGGTCGCCCCACTAAGGTGTAGCTTTTGCGTATCTGATGCCAAAAGCAACCTTCACGTATGTATAGGAACAAAGTGGCTTCAAGTTAAAACATATACAGAGACTTGAGAGAGTAAATAGCTAGCAGGAGAGGAAGGGAAGAAAGTGGGAAAGAAAAGAGAAAGGAGGAAGGGAAAGGAAGCAGGAGGGAGGGGAGAGAAACAGGGAGGGAAGAAGGAAGAGAAGAAGGAAAGAAGAAAGGAAAAATGGCAAGGGAGGGGCTGAGCAAAAAGGAGCCAAAGAGGGTGCAGAGAGAAACAGGCTTGAGAGAGAAAGAGAAGGCTTTCAGCAGAGGGCTTTGCTTTTCAGTTCCCCTGAACAAGGAGTGTGACCACCATGCCACCGTTCCAAGGACACCGGGAAGGGTGGACTCAGATTTTCCCTTGAAGCAAGACAGAAAGTGGGTCGGAATCACACCTCTATCTTGGCAGGTGTGGAAGGGAGTTGCTTTGTCTCCTCCATGTGTATGGCAGGCCTCAGGCACCCCAAGCTGGTCCCATGCTGATGTCCACACCTCCAAGGCCTGGGCACCCCAGGGGGTTGCCACCTGGGGTTGGGGAACTGCTTAAGGCACATCTTCACCAGGTCGCACGTGGTAGTCTTTTATGGGGCTGGTTCTCCGTCCTGACTCAAGCAAACAGGTCTGTGCCGTGTGTGTGCATTTAGAGAGGAGTGTGTACGAGCCGGGGCATGTGTGTGGGTGCATGATGTCTGGTTGGGTGTGATTAAGCGAGAAAACGCGGGCTTTTCTTTGTTTATTTTGCAGATAAATCTCACCTCTAATCCAGTGCACAGCAACGTCTTGGGCAAAGGCAAGGGAGCCCTGATACCGCGGATGACATCCATATAAATCACAGGCTTTATTCCTGGCCTGGGAGGGGCTGTGCCCATTGCAGCGACGTCGTGCACTCTCATTGGCTGACGCTTCATTACTTGACCAAAAATCCCTAGGGCTGAAACGTTATTTAAATGTGCTATGAAAATAAATGTGATTTACACACGTGTCGTCTGTGGAGCTGTCCTTCCCTGATTCTGCAGGTGCTGTCGAGCCTCAGGAATTTATTGCCAGTTCAAGCTACATACGCTCAGTGACAGGACATTGTCCACAGCCCCAGAAGTTCCAGAAAGGAGACAGTGTCTACTGAGTGGTGAGTTTTGGCTGGTCCATGGTGTGTTTAACTTTATGGACTGCGCGCCTGTGTGTTTGTATGCACATACACATGTGTGTCTGCACGCGTGAACGAAAGTCCCCAAACCGGCCCCATTTCCTTTGAAGGTCTCGGAACAGGCGCTTTGAACACAGATGCATCGGTTTCCAGCAGCAGGATGATGTTTCTGGTCGAAAGAGAAAGAAGAAAGCATGGTGTGTATTTGGGCAGGGCTGGGCCCCACATGTTTGGTTAGCCCCAAGTGAGTGCAAATCTCTTGAAACGCGGTTTTAGGGTAATGAATGTCAGCGGGCTTTCAGTCTAAACGAGACGGACGTGGTTCACAGGAAGGCGTGTTTGGGATGTTTCCGTTTCCGAAGGGAAGGGCTTGACTGAAGGGGTGAAGACGGTCCCTCCAAGGGCCTTTTCCAAAGGTTTTCACAACTACTCCCAGGGTCAGTTCCTTTCCTCTTCTTCTCTTCCCCCGTCCCAACAGTGAAGGTTCTCATTGAGATGTTGTGTCTCCTTGTCTGAGGAGTTCATACATGCATCTAATGCATCTTCACATGCATATAAAGCATTTGGATCAAATCTCCCTCGTTCCTTCCCTGCAATTCATCCACTACATCTTCACAGCTCCATGGTTGTTTTTTTTAAAAGTCTAATGAATCAACTTTGTGTTGCTTGTCGGTGCATGGATTTTAGGATCATCCTTGGAGCGCAGAAAGCCTCATGGTGACCACATCTATGATAAAAACTCTCCCTGCACTAATGGCCATCATTTGCCAATCGCTAATCAGGGGTGTGGCTTCGTGAGTCCCTCTCCATGCTGGGATTTCGGCTGCCTTGATCTCGTCTTCTGCCTGGAGTCACAACCACCATGAGTTTATGTGTGCAACAGCCCCTGTCCGGCATGTACCCCTTTGCTGTGGATGTCGGCTACCTGTGGCTCTTACAGTGTCCATCCCTTCTTCGGTGAAGATTCCTGAGCCTTCCATGGAGAGGATGCGAGATAGATGTCCCACTTAGCATCCATCACCCCACAGTCTCTTACTCTCTGTACACTGACCAGCTGTGGTTCTTTGTGTCTTCACGTCCTGTAAAGACGAGCTTCTTTGGTGAGGGTTGAGAGAGCCACTAATCTATGGGTATACTGATAAGAACAGGGCTGGAGAGATAACTCAATGATCAGGAACACTTGTTCTCATAGAGGACCCTGGCTCAGATGCCATTATCAAGAGAGTGGCTCACAAATATCTATAACTATAGTTCTAGGGGATCTAATGCCCTCTTCCGACCTCTACAGGCTCCGGGTACATATATGGTGTACATGTGTACGTATTCAGGTTGTTGGGTCCGGCCCGACTGGTCCGTATGTTCTGAGATGGGGAGTGTGGATTGAGGAAAGAAACAGACAGGAGACAGAAGAGAGAGTCAGGAGGACCTCCAGTGAACATTGTAACAAAAAAGCCCCGAGTTTATTACTCACAGTTCTTATATACGCCAATCAAAAGGGAGGGCACAAGACTTTCATCATACAAAGAACAAGCAAGCGTAATTACCTCCTTACCACTCAAAACCCCTGGTATCCACGCCCTAAGTCAAACATCCTGTTCTCTGGCCTTTGAGGAGCAAAGCATCCGGTAGCCACACCTTCGGTCAAACATCTGGTTGTTCGTCCTCGAGGGGCAAGAATAGGTCTGAACTCTCTGACCTTTAGTCAAGATGGGCTGGATCCAAAACTGTGGGCCCTCACACAGGTAAAATACTCATATACATAAAATAATCTGAAAAACACCTTTTTTAGAAAGATAAAACAGTTTATTACTAGGTCTATTTGCATAAAAATGGTAATAGGTCCTTGGGCCCATGACTTAGCCAGCTATGGGATTTTAACCCATAGCCAGTGGAACCAGGCATGGGTTCTGTCTTCCAATCAGAAGGTGGTTGCTTAAAACCGTAATATTTGTACACTATTGTGTCAATGGGCATAGCTTTCCAGGACAGTTTTTATTGTCATTTGCAGGGTTTACAGCTGGGCAAGGCCATTGATTACCTGGAGAACGGTATATAACCTATACCTGGTCTATAACCTATACCTGGTCTATACCCTATACCTGGTCTATAACCTATACTTGGTCTATGACCTATACCTGGTCTATAACCTATACTTGGCCCCGGCCTTTTTATCTGAAAGTCTCTGGAGTCTGGGGGAGGGGCACTGGCCCCTGTTATAGGGCAGCTTGCTTTGAACTCCTTTGTATATGTTTACATATGTTTGTGTAGATATTTTAGGAACTTCTACAGTAGTAGGTTTTCTGGGGTTTTCAAAGGTCCTAAGTGTTAGTTATCCCTCCTCATACTTGTTCATCTGCCTTGCCCTCCTGTTACCCCGGTTAACCTGTTCTGCCGGTCTCCTTTCCCGCTGTATACCGCCAGCGTTCTCTGTCCCTTCCCTTGGACAGCCCCTCAGCCTCACGCCTTACTAGTTTCCTGTCTTCTGTGGTTACTCCAGTTTAAACACGTGTATCTAAAGATTTTACTCAGTGATCTCTTAAATGGAGACTACGCCTTTAAGTTTGTTTTAGATCAATGTCGGCAAGCAAACCAAGGAACTTCCAAGTACAGTCTGCTAGGGTTTCATTCTGAATAAACAACAATGTAACCCCAGCTACTTCGGAGGCTGAGACAGGGGGGTCCCGAGTTGAAGGCTTGCCTAGGCCTTAATGAGACCCTGTCTCAAAGTTAAAAGCAAGACGAGGACAGGGAGTATGGCCCAGTGGGAGAACACTTGCCTGGTATTTGCAAGGCCCTGTGTCGAATCCTGAGCAACACAAAATAAATAAAAAGACAAATAAAAATAAATAAATAAGCAAGCAAGCAAAGATAACTTTGGATGTCTTAAAATAACAACTGTTTTGTTTTGAGATAATTTCAGGTCTACATAAAATTTTCAGAAAGAGTAGCAAAAATTGTAGTGGACCCTTTACAAAGTTTCTCAGAGAGCAACATGTTAGATATTTGCTTTATCACTCTGTATGTGCGCATGTGGCACTAGGTATCTGTGCCAATGTGTGTGTGTGTGGTTTTTTTCTGAGTGGGTTGAGAATAAATTGTAGATGTGCTACCTTCTGTGTTTATTTCCTAAATCCATTTACATAGCTGCCGTGCGATTACCAATCCAAGAAGTTAATGTCTTCGGAGTATTTATGTACAGACAACTCTTAGTCATATCTTACCACTCCCCTTTCTAGGAAAAAAATTGTTTTCACGTACGTTGGTAGGATTCTGTCCTATTTGTGAGGACCTATTTGAAAAGGTGAAGTCTGTTAAAGCTTTAGTATATTAAACTGACCAATCGACATTACTCTTAAAATCTATTGGTACTGGGCTGGAGAGATGGCTCTGAGGTTAAGAGCATTGCCTGCTCTTCCAAAGGTCCTGAGTTCAACTCCCAGCAACCACATGGTGGCTCACAACCATCTGTAATGGGGTTTGGTGCCCCCTTCTGGACTGCAGGCATATACACAGACAGAATATTCTATACCTAATAAATAAATATTTTTTTAAAAAAAATCTATCGGTACTGTATCTTTGTCTGTACTGTAGCTACCTATGTACTGAATCTGTGTATATACTGTGTCTATGTTCGTCTTTACTTGATATTTCCCTTTTATAGTTATAATTAAATGTCTGTAATCAGCAAATTTAAAGCCTTAATATTCTTGGGCCAAAATAAACCCACAAAATAACCAAAAATAGCTCCACCAGGCTGTGGGGTTCATGTGACCTAAGTTTAGCGAGTCTCTTACTTCGCTATTCCGTTCGAAGCTGTACTTTCTTTCCTCGGCCACTCACAGGTTCTGAAAGCCTCGGCCATGACTTTGCCTGTGCGCCCGGAGTAAGTAAAACGGAAGTCCAAGGGAATGTTTGCAAAATGTTATGGGACCTGGTGATTTGGTTTTGAAAACGTGTCTCAGTGAAACATGGCGCCCGCTGAATTGTGCCCCCTAGGGTGCAACTGGGTAGAGCCCGCTCACATGAGCCCACCTTATGCTCCAATAGCCAGGCGCTGACCAGTCATGAGAAGAAAAAACAGCATTGCTCAAGGATTGACAGCTGACCACGAGAAGGGTTGGGGGATTGCCTTTTATAAAGTCGGTGTTGACAGACAGGCCTCATGTCTGTTTTATAGGCAATTGCAGGAGTTCTATTAGCCCTCTCCCAGGCGGCACTTAGGTTTCTGTGACACGATCTGACCTGCGGTTTATCCAGATCGCTGTAGTTATAAGCCAGGTTGTAAGGGCATTTGCTTAACTATGTGTGCTCTGGTACAGTAAACCTGTTGTAAAAACCAAGCCAATAAGGGCTCCTGTTGTTCCCGCTGGTGCCCAGTGTCGGTAGGAGAGCAATCAACCAGTTCCAGCCAAGCCGTATCCAGGCAGGTTTGTAAAAGCCCTTTATTCCTCTCCGGGAAATGATTTGAGTCTTAGGAAGGAAACACATGGCTTTCTTCTTACAGCTCAGCCTCCTTCTTGCCAGCTGCATTATTCCCCTTGGTCTGGCACAAATGAAGGAGACTTTGATGAACTATGAGCGGCCACTGCCATGGAGGGGAGGCTGAGAGACCCAGGAGTCAAGGTGCTGTTCCAAGGTACTTCTTCTGCCTTATCTCTGAGATCACTGCTCTGAGGTGAGAGAAGCCCAAGGGGCCTGGGTTGCCTGACTGAATGGTTTTCTGCGTGTTGGGCTCCTTAGGAAAGCAATGCTGGGAAGGTAGAAGCAGCCCCGCCTCCAGCCCACTTCGGTCTCTTCCAGTACCGGCTGGGCTCAGCATACTTTAAAGCAAATTCCTGCTTTTTTGTTTAAATGTGTTGTTGTTGGGTTTTTTTTTTCTTCTATAAGGTGTTAGCAATCTGTCTTATGTTCTCCCACCCCTGCTGGGATTTATGATCCAGTTTGTATTTTACTACACGATCTTGGCAGGTTACCCTACTTGAAATTCAAGCCCAAGCAACTTGATGGGGGAGCAGACATAAAAATATTAATTTGGTGGATATTAAAAAAATCACGCTGGTTATAAATCAGGGGCTGTCCACTGGTTCCTTTCATCATCTAAATGGTCCTTCTAACCAGACCACAAATCTTCCTGGGGAGGAGGGGTGCTTAGAAGGTGGGGGGTTCCCTTCCTGAAGTTTTGGAGACAGCTTACATCCAACACTTCCTCAAACCTGGCTTTGTTTTCTGAAGGTAATAAAAAGTCGGTACTTCCAGTATAGGCAGGCTAATTAGCGAGCCTCGCTAACAGGCTCCGGGCTTAGAAGAAAGTTGGCTTGGTCTGAAGGAAGCCAAGCTGTAGACATTCTAAATGGCGATTAAAATGGGAGTTAGAGAACTTTGGATGAGTGTCATTCCTTTTGGAGGCATAGTGATATGGAGGGGGGGGGGCGTGGGGCCCGGAGGACCCACTGCTATGATGGTGGTGGATTAGATGTTCGGCTAGCAAGGACGAGAAGCAGTGTGTCACAGCAGGTGTGTACCTATGGCAGAGCTGGACTGAGAGACACGCGTGCATCTCCTGCCAGCCTTTGAATATTGGCTAGGGGCCATGACGACCTATAACCAGCGGAGGGAGGGCAGGGGCAGTTCCATTCCTATTGAGCAGAATTTAAAAGTAGCCAAGAATTCTGCCTCCAATAATACTGTTTTAATAGATTCATTTCCATGTCATAACTGATCTTTACAGTTAAAAAGCTCCTGATAGGCACTTGAGAATTTCATGAAAACTCTGGGAATTGGTTTTTTAACAGCGGTGGGTGGTTGGAAGGCTAAATAATTCTCTAAGAAGGTACTAATCAAATGGAAAGCTGTCCTTATCACACACACACACACACACACACACACACACACACACACACACACACACTGGCATCCTAAAAGTCTTGGGTTTGATTTAGTGGCACAGAATCTAACCAAACAGGCTTATGGTGATATGGAGTCCCAAATACTGGATATCGAGGATAAAGAGAAAATCCAGTTGCTGGAAATGGCAACCGGTTTTCTATAAAAACCAAAGCAAGCTGCTAGTTTGGAATGCTAGCTTGCCAGCAGAAGAAAGGAGAAGTAGCCGGTGCTCTGTTATTCTTCAAAGGAAAACTATTGCTAATAATTGGCTCATATTACTTTTTTGCCATCTTCAGAGGCAGCCTTAAAGAGGGGCTTCATTTCTGTCTGAAGAACATAATGATGAAAATGATTTCATCTTTAACAGATTGTTCTACTCGGTTACTGTGCAATCTCATCCTGACAAAGCCTTGGACTTGAAAAATGATACTCTCATCTCTAAGAAATGGAAGGTGGGAGAGGGTGCGGGTATTCGGAGCTTCACTCTGAAGCAATTATGGGCTCTTCACGAGGCTCAGACAAGAATTGATTTTTAATTTTAGATGATTAAGCTGTGGGTGCAAGGAAGTTAGAATATGTGACCTTCTTTTGACCTTGAAGATTGAATTCTCCTTGAATGGATTCAGTAAGGGAAAGGAAAGCTTTCAAAGGCAAATTTCTCCCTTATTATTCCCAAACGCTCTTCGCCTCTCCCCTACTCTTACCAAAGCTTGCTTGTTTTTAAAGACGGACAAATAAATAGGATTATCTGTGGGGTGTTGGATGTGAACATAAATAAATTTGAAGTAATTGCAGTGTGGTAAAGAAACCTAGAAGCAGGAAAACCCTTCACAAGGCACTGGCTACTTCAGGTACACTGGCTCCACCATCGCTGTGATCCCTCTCTTGCATCCGGAAGAGCAGAGCACCAAGCTCCTCCCATCTCACTGAATGACTTCTGGAAATAGTGTCGGCATAACTATTGAGATACTGCTTTTTAAAGATCTTTTTATCTGCGTGGATATTTGCATGCGTGTATATCTGTGAACTGTGTACCTGATGCCCATGGAGGCCAGAAGAAGACATTGGATCCCCTGGGACTGGAGTTACAGATGGTTACGAGCTGCTATGTAGGTTTTAGAAAATGATCCCCAGGTCCTCTGCAAGAGCCATCAGCGCTATGAACCTTGAGCCATTTCTCCAGTGCCCCAACCTCAGTACTGATGGCAATAGCCTCAGGTGACCCTTGAATGGTCCTCTGGTGTGTGTGGGGGAACCTGCCCCTGCTGTCCCTGTGAGGGAGGCCCCGGGCCTCCTTTCCTGTCCTCTGTCCAGATTGAACCACTTTCCAAAATGACAGATGTACATTCTGACTAGATTTTGGGCTTTGGATCGTCCTAGACTCCTCCCACCCTGCCCTGGACTTTTCTGGAGGCTACCCCCTTTCTTGTTCATTCCTATCTTCCTCCACCAGGGTCTTTTAATGTTTTCCATGGCTGAGCATAACTTGAACCTAGGGCCTTGGGCAAGTTAGGGAAGCAATTCTACCACTGAGCCACGTCACCAGCTTTCTTTTTACTTTTTGAGATTTTGAGACAGGCACTCACTAAGTTACTCAGGCTAGCCTTGGACCTATTCTATAGTTCAGAAAGGCCTTCAACTTTCAGTCTCCCAAGAGGCTGGGATTACTGACCTGTGCCATTGGTCCTGGCTACTCAGAATCTTTTCTGGAAAGTTTCCTCCTGCCTGTCAGAGAGTCTTCTGTGCTCTTTCCTGACCATGAACTCCAGGCCGTTCTCACCCTGCTCTCGGCCACCTATGGGGTGGCAGGCAGCTGCCCACCTTGGGACTTAGTGGAGATGCGCCCCCCTCGCTTGGGTTTCTTCCTTAGCTTAGAGGTGATGCACTCCTCCCTGGAGCTTCAGTTCCTCGATGTCAGACTCACTCTTTTGCAGAATGGTAGCACATACAGGGTTGCTGAGGAGATAACAGAAGCCAGAGCACAAAGCCCGGCCCACAACGGGTGCTTTACAAATATCCAGTCTTTTTTCGTCCTAAGGGACTATGTCATGATCCTGCAGCGCCTTCCTTTCCATCCAGGGTGGGAAGATTTCAGAGCATGGCTGTTAATTATTGAAAGCTTTGTTCACTAGTGTGTCCCACAATATTATCAGTAGGTTACATTTTCTCTTGATCTTTCAGGGAAGGAATGATCAAAACCCTTGGGCAAGGGTGAGCTGAAGTGGATTCATCCTGAGAAGCAACGCCTGAAGGAGAAGTGATGGGAAGCCGGCTCCTGAAAGCAGAGCCCTTCAAACTTCCAAATGCTATGGTGAGAAGGAGCTTGGGGATGGACCATTACGAACCTCTCAGATGGCCAAATGCCTCCAGGCCTCTAGAAGGAGCTGTGGCAGTCAGCGGTCAGACAGAAACAATTCAGAGAGTTATGAGGTAAAGCAGGGAGGGTCACAATGGCACAGTAGCTCTTCCTTCAGACAAAAACAAAGGGACCCTGGGACAGCCTGATCTTTTGAAAAGGATTGTCACATGACCATCACAACCACAGAGTGATGTTATCCTGATGAGAGCAAGAGTCCTCCTTGATTGACACTGGACCTGAAGAGGTGTTCTGGAAAGCTTTAGAAAGTGACGCCCCTGCTGAGTGACGGAACCATGACCACTGAGTGTTTGCTGCTCCAGAACAATGTATGTGCATATGTAAACGCTATAAAATTAGTGTGGACAGCTGGCCAATCATTAACTAACAGCAGCAACCATCTTCAGACAGCCCTCCAGGGAGTCTGCAGGAGGAAGCAGCCCTGGACCTGGGTGCAGTTTGGCCCATGGTCTGAATTCATCCTCAGGAGGAAGAAGGTGAGGTGAAGAAGAATGAGCTGCATCGACGCCACCACACCTCTCACCTTCCCTCCTCCCCGACTCCAAAGGGAACAAACAAGAGAGCCATCACACGACCCATCTGTCTGCCAGGCATACCCCCAAACCAGACGCCAAATGAGCACTGGGCACACAAGGCTGTGCCCGGCGCAGGATAATTGTGCCATAAATATAATTAAAGTCAGCAGGAAGACCATTAAGGAGAAAACCAAACTTTAAAAAAAAAATTAGTACTAGTGAGGAAAATATCATACATTCTTTTTATTTCAGCCTAATTTTGTTTACATGATTCATACAGTTTCCAAGCGCATCCCTGGAGAACATTAGGCTGGCACCACATGCATAAACATTCATATATAACATGCAAATTAGAAACAATCTCAGGATTTATATAGAAATTACAGCCACTTCTAGCAAATTAATTCAATGACAGAAAGAGGGTTACTGTCTCTATTCAAATCAAGAGGGGGAAATATTGGGCGAAGCAAATTTATTTATTCAGGAGGTTCGTTCCCTTCCAGGGGCTGATGTCCCTTTAGCCTGGAGATTTCCATTTTTTTTATTGGATATGTATTGGTGATTGAATTTACTTTGAATTCAGGACCAGTCAATGAGGGCCATAATGGGCTGTTTTAAGTGATAGCATTGCTAATATTGTCATAAAGCCGATGAGGCTGGGAGGTTTTCTGTGGAGACATGGCTGAAAGAAGAAAGTTTCTTGAGTTAAAATATTCAAGATTATTGAGTCAGAGAGGGGCAAGGCCCCATGAGTAAGAGCTTACCAGTTTATGGTCAAAGAGACTGTGCTCCAGAGAGGTGGCCTGACCAAGCCTATAAAGAAAATGATTTCCAAAAGCAGACCAGAGCCTGGGTCTGCTCCGCCAGGCACTTCATCAGCACACTCCTGGGTTTGACTGGAGAGGGCAGGTGACATCCGAGTACATTTTCATAGAAAATTTTCTTGGCATCTTTTGATGGTGATGTTGCTGCTGGAGCCTCGGGTAGGTGGGCTGTGGAACAAAGCCTTTCCCTTCATCTTCTTCATGTCTTTCTCGCTGTGACTTTCTAGTCCTGAAATTGGGAGAGAACAGGCTGACTCACATCAGCCAGCACAGCGTGGTGATGGAGACTGAGCCCTGACCTGGTGCTGCTGAGCCTGCTTCACCCTGTTTTCTCTTGCTAGCTGTGGGAAGAAGCCCTGCCTGGCCTGCAGGAAGGATGGGAGAGCAAGTATTTGGAACATACGTATACCAGAAATTAACTGTTCTTTGTCCTAAAGTAACAGAGTCTTTTACTTCATCTGTAATTCAACACATTGAAGAGATCCCAGGTGTCACTGCTCAGTATTAGCTGGCCAACCAGAAAACCATGACAGGGCCTGGCCAAGAGCATCCGATCTATGCCTGGGCCATGACTGACAGATGCATGAAGGAGCTCAGTGAAGAGCTAAGGGGGTAATAAGTATAGACTTCTTGCCTAGCACACACAAGGCTCTGGAGCTGAGGTGTATCACACATATACACATACACACATGCACACACACACACACACATACACATACACACACACACACACACGCACAAGGTTGTACTTGTGTTCTGGCAGATGTTTGTAACACTTGTGTCCAGGAAGCTGAGGCAGGAAGATTATACATTTGATGCCAGCCTAAACTACATAGTGAGACCCTGTCTCAAACAAAACAAAACAAACATTTTGAAAAGGAACCCAATGGAGGCCATTATAAATGCTCTTAGGCACATGAACAAAAGTAAATATCTGCAGGCACATGCCACATGGTTTGTGTGTTTCTTTGTTTAATGGTGATTTTTGGTTTTGTTTTACTATTGTTATAGATGGCTGGAACTCTCTATGTAGACCAGGCTGGCCTCCAATTCATAGATCTCTGCCTGCCTCCGTCTGCTGAGTGCTGGGACTACAGGCATATACACCCCCGGCCAGGTTGTCAAATAGTGTTTTGACAATAGCTAACATAAGGATTGTCAACTTAAAAAGAGCCCATCCCTCCCGCAGGCCAGCAGGGTTTTGTTCCCTTAGCTAGCAAGAGAACGCACAGTGAGGCAGGCTCATATTCTTCCACTGTGTCGTCCTGGCCAAAGTCAGTCACACTACTCTGCCTTAATTTGGGGACTAGAAAGTCACATCTTGAGAAAGGAATCAGATTGGGTTTCAGAGGCGAGCCATCTGTTTGTTGTGATGCTGTCTCTGCAGTCTATGCAGATACAAGGTATGTTCACCCACATTTTGGGGCTCCAAATCTATCTATCTATCTATCTATCTATCTATCTATCTATCTATCTATCTATC
>NW_004949109.1:7182778-7199156 GCF_000317375.1 Microtus ochrogaster
ATCTATCCATCTATCATCTATCTATCTCTCTATCATCTATCTATCTATCTATCTATCTATCTATCTATCTATCTATCTATCTATCTATCTATCTAAAACCACACTCAGCAGAATGTAAGCGTTGTGTGTAGCACTCCCTTAAGTACTTGTTCTCATGCCGTCTTAAATGCTCAGTCTGGCGTTATGTCAGTCGGAGAAGAAAGCGATAGATTGCAGCAATGACTCTTTGGGTTTCCTCTGGCCCTAAGGTGTGGCTTGTGGTTTCCATGCTGTCCCTTTGACTGGTTTTCCTTCTCACCTTTCATACACTCCTGCGATTAGGTGATGGCCATTTCAGGGACCAGCAAGTGTGCATAATTCCCACGTAGAGCTGCATTTTGCAAAGCCCGGCTTCTTGCATCAGAGCCCTTCACCCGACACCTTGGCTCTGTGCAGCACCTGGCAGTTTTCAAGGCACTTCCACATTTGTGCCTTCTCCGACTCCACAGTCTCCCGTGAGACCTGTTGTCGCCTGTTTGAAAGATGAAGAAGCCAAGTGATTTCCATAAAGTAGCAGCTCAGCTAACTGCATGGTTAAAAGTCGAGGGCAGCTCCTGCTTCTTCCTTTTGGACTCCTGGTACATGCCACTATCTCCAGCCTGAGGTTTGGCAGACAGGTGCTCAAGGGTTACCTGAATAACGCTTCTGTCTAGGGTGAGCCAAGTGGAAACAAGGTAGTCTTAAAGAGGCCATCAGAAATTCCCAGAGCTCCACTTGGGGCGGCTTTGGTGCGGAATGCTGAGGATTCTATAAATGCGTGTACCTTGTAACAACAGTCTGTCTCAGAATCCAGAACACAGTCGTACATTGTGGCTCCGTCACTCCATAGCTGTGTTTGAAAACCGTGTCATGAGTCTTTGAAAGGCCTATTTTAAGACATCATGCTCCACCAGGAGGCATGGTCCATTTCAAAGCGGAGCTATTTGCTGCTGCAGGAAGTGGTAAGTACAGACGAAGGGGGAAATCCCTGCACGCTACCCCAGGTAGCTTTGCCCGGATCCATAAAGCGAAGGCCTTAGCTGTGCACTCGGGGGCGACATCTGCCTTGTCTTTCTTCACATTCTCTCACTTGTGTAGCAGGCAGTGGTGATGTTATTTATAGTCTCAGTGTGAACAATTATCCCAATCCAACGTGGACTGCAGTGTTTCCTGGAACGTGAACATTCATGTTAAAACTAGGCCAGTCCCAGGCAATGCCTGGCCACCCTGCTCCATCCATCCTCTGTATAGAACCTTCGAGGAGCAGATGGGCAAGTCACTCCTCACCCGAGGGCAGCCAGTGTTTCCCATGTTGTCTGCTCTACACACAAGAGCTCTGGTGTGGAGAAGGGCTGTGGTATGAAAGAGTTACAGGAATGAGGAAAGGGGGGCTTGTCTTGGCCTCCAGAACCGGGCTGCAAGCAACCAAGGATGAAGATGCTTAGGAATTAGGAAAACCTTCTCCGGGTATTGACTTGTCCCGGGTCACTAACTTACTGTATCTCTGTTTCTCCTCTGTGAAGAGGGGAACCCACTAAAGTTGTCAAAATTCCCATCTCTGTTAGATACCCTAAAGGCTCATTATGTAGGCCTCCCTATTACTGCAACTCATTTTAGTTGACCTTCTAGGGATGTCATGAATGGATGAGAATCCAGCCACTTTGGAAGGCTTTTTTTCTTCTCAGTCTAAATGAGAAAAACCAATTGGCCAGTCACGGAATAAGGTCTCAAGGTTCCTGGTTATCTTAATGAAATTTCTCAATATACTGGGAGTGTTGATATTTGCCTCTTCTGATATATTTACCACTAGCTACGATGACTACTCATTTTTAGTAAGATTTAAATTTTAGCTCCTGAGTAACCATAGACTGTAGAGTCTGGAGAGGAACCATGGGAGTTATTTCTTCAGTTTACTACAATGGGATGGTCTTAAGTGTGGCAGAGTCAGTGATGTTTCAAAAGTCAATTAAAAACATGAACATAACCCCTTTTCTATTGCTTTCCTTATGCCAGTGTAGGTAGGGACTGGGTTACATCTTTAGTAGACAATAGAAAGTACCTGGAAGTAACATTAATTCACCAAATGGAAAGGTTGTGGAAAAGCAGTTTTTATGATGGACAAAAAAAAGGGGGGGGAGACTACTTTGCTTATCGTTGACATGAGGTAAAATTCAAATTACATGTCTGAAAGCAGTGTTATACTGTCCCTGTTTAGGAATTAAATTAAATCCTCAAACAGTAGGGATGTGAACATCCAAGAGCAGAGTATCAGCTCCAACTATATCCCTGGAAGTTGTGAGATCTGGAGCAATTTCCTCTTTAGTCTGAGAGAGGAAGTTGGCTGGGCCCCTAGCATCCACATATTGGGTCGCTGTTGTGATGACACTCAGGGCCTTGCTGTCAATACTGATATAACCCACGCCCTTGATCATAGCCACAAATATTGTTTAATACTCACTGAGAGTGTCCTAAGTTACTTCCTTCACGCTGCCATAGTTGAATCTCCAAGCATCTTACGCCTGGCAAGGCTTTCTGGGACCCACACATCATCTGCATGACCTGGAACAAGGCCTTTCATCTCGCTGAACTGACTCACATTCTGTAAACTGAGGCTTTGGAACTTCTCACAGGCATGGACCCTTTGAAACTGCCTATGTGATATCTTGACCCACACAGCTTGGGTCCTGGAATACTGAATAGGGGTGGAAAGGGACTGAAGAAAGGCCAGATGTTGTAGAATATTATTTTAATATGTGTTACATTTGTTTATGCTGTGGAACATTTGCTTTAATGATGCAACGATGCATTGCATTCTTTTATGTTACATTTGTTTAGCTCTGTGGAGCTGTGATTCTTTGCCTGTTTAAAACACCTGATTGGTCTAATAAAGAGCTGAACGGCCAATAACAAGGCAGGAGAAAGGCGGGGCTGGCATGCAGAGAGAATAAATAGAAGGAGATATCTGGGAAGAGGAGATCTAGAGCTAAAGAAGGAGGAGGAGGAGGACTCCAGGAGCCAAGCACCCAGCTACACAGTCAACCATGGAGTAAGAAGTAAAGAAAGGTATAGAGAAAGGTAAGGTCCAGAGGCAAAAGGTAGAATGGATAATTTAAGTTAGAAAAGTCAAATAGAAACAAAACAAGCTAAGACTGGACATTCAGAAGAAACAATACACACGGTGTGGTTTATTTGGGAGCTGGGTGGCGGTTCCCCAAAAGAGTAGAGAGCCCAAAGAGTAAAAAACAACCAACAACAGCCAGACACACAGATACAAGCACAAAAAACTGGGGCTTCAGGTGAGCTGTGTTCATTCTGATGGAATGGGCAACTGTGCCAATTTCCCATGGTCTTTTGGTTGTGCCTATGTCAACAATATGTCAACTCAGGACTTTGCTCACTCGGGGGCCTCCTTCCTCCTCCCTATCAGGGGGTCTGTACTAGCCTGTGTTTCAGGACTTTGCTCACTCGGGGGCCTCCTTCCTCCTCCCTATCAATCAGGGGGTCTGTACTAGCCTGTGTTTCAGGAAACACTTTCAGTCCCCAGCCCCTTTCTGGTACCTCAGTGAATGTTCTTAGGAGCCACATTCTTTTGGAACCTAGGATACAAAAAGACCTCTGGGGTCTTTTTCTTGACTTAGTTCCCTTCACAACAAATGTTCCTTGATTCTTTTTTCTCCCTCCCTCTCTCCCCCTCCCTCCCTCCCTCTCCCATCCTCCCTTTCAGATCTCATGCAAACCAGGCTGATCTTGAACTCATTCTGTAGCACAGGACCTTGAACTGTTGACCCTCCTGTCTCTGCCTCCCCAGGGCTAGGATTACAGCTGTACACCACCAGGCTTGGTTTATACAGTGCTCCGGACTGAACCTATGGCTTCGACACCCCAAGTCCCGTCCTTGCTTTTCTTTCAAATATTCCCCAGGTAGAGATTTCACCATCATCTTCAGAAACCGGGCCAGCTTTAACAGCATCAACCTGCCCAGGACCATCTTGTATCTCCCCTGAGTGTAACCCTATTTGAGATCTGATAATGCCTTCATTTTCCTCACTCATGCTATGCTGTGCAGACTCTGGTGCATTCTTGCTCACATGTCTGTTTTCCAGAACTTGTCGTAATGCATCCTCTTCTGAAGGAAAGACTGAGGTTCAAGGTGGTATTGATTCCGCTCATTAGGGCTGGGCAAGAAAGTGTTAACCCCATCGTCTCCAGATCTGCAGGCATCACACAGCTTGTGGGAGAGCCAGAGCTTATGAGAAATGTGCCTGACTTCCTGTTCAGGAAAGGCTATGTCCACTCTTGTGAGCTGTCTCCGGCCCTTCTATTAGGACCACCCCATGGGCCACCAGACTTAGAATTTTATTTCTGTTCTCACGATCAAGGGGATCAGTTCTTCCTGCTGTGTTAAATACCTGAGATAAAACAACTCGAAACCTTAATTCAGGGTTCAGCAATTTGAGTCCATGGCCTGTTGGGGCTGTGTTTCTGGGTCTGCTCAGAACACCATGGCAGAAGGCAGCAGTGGAGCAGAGCTGTTCACTGCACGGTGGCCAGAAAGCAGAGAGAAGAAGGGGCCACTGTCGAGATATTGTCTTTAAATGGTATCCTAGCAGGCACCCAAGTAGATTTGATCCGACACAATCCCACTCCTCCCAATGGTTACTGGGATTTGGATGCATCAGCAGATCGACAATGATTAGGCTAGAGACCTCAGGGTGGCGTGCTCTCCAGAAGTTTCCTCACAGACACACCCAGAGGTGTGTTTTATTCATCTTCTTGGAGTCTGCCAACATAGTGAGGTCCACAGTCAGGATCACCATCACAGCAATCTTTTAAACTCTTAGCAAGGTGCCAAGAGGGGTCCTCGGGCCTCAGCTCCTCACATACGTTTCCCCCTCCTGCCATGCTCACTGGCCACATCCAGCATTTTAAAATGAGGCCACGAACTTGCTCTTCTTTCAGGCATTCATTCCAGAGGTTTCGATTGATTGCTCATTGTAGGCACAACACTGGTTTTACAAACAAACAAATGGCAAGCAGGCAAAATCAGGATTCAGCCAAAAGAGGACGTCAGCAAAATGAAGGAGTAGGAAGTCCCCACAGACCCTCTGGAAGATACCGGTTTACCAGTAATATAGTGATCAAATTACCTCCGTAAAGAGGCCTGAAATAGCCTGTATCCTAGACAAAGAGATTTTCTGTTTTGTCAAATAGGCCACCTATCACTAATATACACAGTATAAAAGTAAAAATAAACCAACAAACAAAACTTTTTGGGGATGGTGGGGTGGCTCAGTGTGCTAATGTGCTTGCTTCTAAAGCTTGGTTACCTGAGTTCAATCCATGGGTTCCACTTAAAGGTGGAATCAACTCCACAAAGTTAACTTCTGCTCTCCATGTGCATGTCACAGAGCGTGGGCTCCACCCCATCTCTCTCTCTCTCTCTCACACACACACACACACACACACACACTAATAATAAATAAAATCTTAAGTAAACAAGCAAACAAACAAAAACATTTGGTAGTCGGGCATAGTGACACACATCTTTAATCCCATTGTTGAGGAGGCAAAGACTGGTGGACCTTTGAGTTCAAGGCTAGCCTGATCTACAGAGCAAGTTCTTGGACAGCCAGGGCTACACAGAGAAACCCTGTCTCAAAACAAAACAACTCCCCCACCCTCCCCCAAAAAAAGGTTTGGTTCTGTTCTTTGTATCAAGCACTAGGAGCTTCTTGAATATTGATCATTTTCACCCCAGTCCCATGAAGTGATAAATACTATAGTTATTCTAATCATACTGATGAGGGAAACAGAGCCTAGAGTGGCACAGGTGGCCAGCTCCCAGCAGGTGTCCTGCCTCGCTGCCCCATCCTTCAGAACACCTCTAAAATCGGAAGTTGGCACAACCTGGGAGTGTTCTTGAGCTGTCCAGATGAACAGCAGCTCGACTTATGCTCGGCTTGGATCTTCCTTTCAAAACAACGCCGTCCCGAAAAGGAGAGATTGAATTTGCCAGGGCTTGCCTCTTGATTTAATAAACATAAGATGCTGGGAAGAAGCTGATTTAAGTGTGGGTTCTCCATCTTTGATCCTCTTGCTGGATTGCCCCGGAAGAAAATGATCCCTTAGACAGGACGCTGAGCGACGGTTAGGTGAGCGACGGTTAGGTGAGATCTTTAAGAGTAAGTACTTGTTACAATTTTAGCTTTCCAAGTTTAGAATCTCACTGCATTTGTAACGTGATTTGCAGCTACTTCACATCGCAAGCATTTTCGTATCAGGAGCACACACACTGACATACAAATAAGCATTCAGAGAGCTAGACACAGGCAGAGATACTACGTGTCCTTGGGCTTCTCTACAGCCCAGAAAGAGGTGGCCGTTTGAAAAATCTTATTAATACATAAGATCGGACACACATTAGAAACCCCTTCATAGCTATTTTGAGAGAAGGGATTCCCTTGATTAGGAACAGTATTGCTCATATCAACCAGCAAGATGGCAAATGAGTTTCTCCCCTCTGTGCTCTGGAGATGGGGAACCACAGCAGGCATGCATAGGTGGGTGGAGAGCTGGTTTGCCTGGAAGCAAAAGGACATCACCACTGGTGTCAGACGCTAGAAGTTGTTTGTTTGTTTTTTTATGAGATACACTCCCCCACAAAAGGCTTCATGTTCTCAGGTGGTGGTGGCTCATGCCTTTAATCCCAGCACTTGGGAGGCAGAGGCAGGTGAATATCTGTGAATTCGAAGCCACCCTGGTCTATAAAACCAAGACATCCGGGACTGCTACACAGAGAAACCCTATCTTGAAAAAAAAAAAAAAAAAAAAAAAAAAAAAAAAAAAAAAAAAAAAAGCTTCAAGTCTTTGTAAGAGAATCTACATAAAGAAGAGCCAGGCATTTTTGAAAGACCAAATGTTTATCAGCTCCTCCAATGAAACAATAATAATTTCTCTAAAGCAATAAAACACATAATTAGAATGGGTCTGGTATTAGTCAAAATTTTTAAATGTGGAATGAGTGAACGAAAATGCCCCCCCCCAACCTCTTCCTTTATTTTTTGGAGATCGTAGAGAAGGCAAAGAGGAAGTGAGCCCATCTGTTTCTGATACTCCCAAGCTTGAAGTATCAGAGTGTTTGGAAGCCGTTATTTGAAGTCTAGCATGCCTCTGAAGTGTTTTCCATAAGGTTGACGCCTGTTTCTTTACTGAGACGAAGTTTGTTTTCGTGGATTTAAAGGTTAACCTGACACTTAGAAATGAGAAAGGTCAGCTTTAAGTTGTGTTATGTCTTAAGTCAGTTAGTTTTCTTTGCCTATCTGTTGGGAGAAAATCCCCAAAGAAACAGAAACGAGTGCACACACACATGATTCTCAGGGTTCGCCACAGGGTTTCCTCTCCCAATTCTCCTTTGCTACTGCCTTGTCCCCAAAGTAGCTGCCTTTATCCGCAGGCGGATAATGAACAGGCTTCCCAATGCGCGTAAGGGAGTTGCAGGCTTGTTTGTGTGGAGGGATCAGGAGGAAGGAGAATGAGCTAAACAGACCCTGGGACGGTGACACCAGTTTTCCCCGACTTGCTAGGCGCAGGGTATTTGCACCTGGGTGGGTTGGGGGCGGGGGCGGGGGGGGCGGGCGCGGAGGAGACGTCCTTGAGGAATCTTGTTAGTCTGTCTTTAGGAAGCTCGAGGTTCTAAAGGCAACTCTGGACGCTAAACTCCAGCTAGAGCACAGCCCTTGCTTGGAGACCTGGGCGTCCAGGACAAAGAGAGTGGAAAAAAATCTCCACCTCTTCATCCTGAGCCCTTTGCCACTTACCAAGAAGTTCTACTTAGCTCTGATATTTTATCTAAGTCTGAGCTTGAGCTTCATTTTCTAAGCATCTTTTGGACCCAGCGCACAAAGTAGGAAGGGCTCTGTCTCCGCAGGCAGTTAAGACTGCTCAGCCAGCACAGGAGGCCTCCGGTTGGCAGGAGTGACTTAGGTACCAACATCGATACTAGAATCATTATGTTTGGGTTACGGTTTTTGTTTTTAATTCAGTGGAAAAATTCTAAGCAGGGACTAAGAGGAAGGAAAAAAAAAGCGCGCGCGGGGAGGGGGCAATACCACCGCCTGTCGCTTTACCGAATACCCGGTCACGCCTCACTGCGACCCTCCTCAACGCCTGCCTAGCTCGCTCCCTCCCTCCCTATTCCTTGCATCCCTTCAGCTCATAGGCAGGATGCTCTTGAAGAGTGTGTGCATCACGAATTACTTTTTTAATCTCTAAGATTATATGCCACAGCACCATACATTTTCGATGTATGTTAAAAAAATGAAACAAACAAACAGCAACAATAACAACCCCCCCCCCCAAAAAAAAACCCTGCATGCTAAACTGGCCAAGAACAAGCTGGTCTATCGGAACGTCAGCGTTTTTTAGTTTTGAATATTTGATTCTTAACAAGTCATAACTATGTGTTACTTTTATGGTTGATGTTGAGCCATTTGAAGAAGGAAAGCAAAGCAAAACAAAACAAAACAAAAAAAAAACCCCAAAACCAGGACATGCACATCAAAATAAATAAATAGGAAGGAAACGGGGAGAGAAAAGGGAAAAGGGATAAAAATCAGAAAGAAAAAATATTAACAGAAAGCTTTAAAAATATGCAGTGAATATTTTTTTCTTTCTTAAGAATTCAGGCTGCAAAGCCAGTCACCACTGAGGAAGGCGGTGTGCACCCTAGAGTGCACAGATTGCAAAGCCAAGACAACCTGATGAAGGAAGGCTTGCTGAATAAACCCAGTTAGAGTTTTAGAAGTAGACCTGAGGGCCAAACCCCAAAATGTAAAACTCTGAGGCTAGGGGAAAGCTTACATAATTTATCAAGGCTATTTTAAAACAACTCCGTGGTTTAAAATTGAAATGTATAGTATTTATAAGTGCATTTTTGAAATTCAAAAAGATACCCAGAAAAAAATTCCAAAAATATGCTTATATATTATTTGTGTACATAATAACTCAAGATACATATAATATATATGTAGTTGCTTTTATCAGTTAAGGATAGTTTTTGCTTCCCCTTTTTTATCCTTTTAAATTACATTATGACCATATACATACATACAAACAAACATATACAATTATTAATTATACACACACATATGCATACACACATATATACATTCACACACACATATAAACTTGAGTGATGAAAACATACCCACACAGTTTTGGAAGCTGCACATTCAGGGCAGCTTTAATGATTAATGACTTTTAGAATCAGGACAAGTTGATCGCATGTGTATTAGGTTATCTGCGAGCATCACGCTTGAATTTAATCAGGATATTATCCACAGGCTTTAGTAGCTATTCAAACATGCTCAGGAATCAACCGATACTTTGTATCCACTGTGAAGGGCTAAAAAGGGAGGAAAGAAACTGCAGTCATCACCCCCCCCCCAGTATTTATTTTTCTCCTCAAAAATATGTACCCCACCACCATTGGAAGTCAGAAAACTATTCTGAACTCACAATTTAGAAAATATATTTTTACTAACGGTATTCACCGTCAAGGAAATATGCAAAAACTCCTGTGCTCAAGCTGAGTGGTGATGGTATAAATATTTAATAAGTGCCCCTTCCTACTCCAAATTCATTTTACAGTCAAGTTGAAGTGAATACAATGGTTCCAGGGGATGGGTGAGTGGGCCAAAAATTTGAATTGTCTGTCCTCTCAAGCCTGCTTTCCCCGGTCTGTGGTGTTAGAAATGACACAGTTTCCCATGTAACCCAAGTCTGAAAGGAAGCAAAAACTTGCTCCTTTTAGAGCGATTTATCTATTTCCTTCAGATATTATTTTTTTACCTTCCCACAAAACCAACACTCTTGCACCACATTTATTTTACACAATTATTTCACGCTGGTGCCGATGAGATTATTTCTCGGCGCCTTTAGAAAGAGCTGGAGAACTCAGGCTCCGTAGACAGGACAGGCGCCATGCTTGTTTTCCGTCTGTTTGCCTCCCTTATGGCGCTCTGGGAACAAAACCTTTCTGTTTCAAAAAAAAATACACGAATGCATGAACATATGATCATATACATATGAATCCTTACTGCTAATTTTAAAAGCACTCATGATGAAAGAAGCTGGAAATAAACAAAACCGACACCTCCCACTGCGCTCTTAATTTCCTGTCTTATGGATGGTATTTGTCCACAAAGGCGAACGCAGTCTTTAAAATGTATATGAACAAGCACCTTCCAGCTGTGAGCATGTAATTGGCCAATCAGTTTTTATTCAGAGAGATTTGTAAAATGCCACTGTAACATTCCTGCTTAATTCCTGGATCTTTCCCTCCGCCTCAGACGGTTGCTTTTCCACGGAGTATGCCAGTTTCCCATGTCCTCATCCTCTATAGCCACCAGGAAAATGGATAGAATCACCCATTTCACATATTCATAAACTGAAAAAATAAAATACATTTTTTTTCACTGTTAGTAACTTTCCGTATATGTTTAGGACATGTTTTGAGACTAGTAGTGAAACTTTGTTTAGATACATCAGAGTTAATCAACCCCTGCAAACGAAAGGAAACCAACATGCAAAAACAGTTCCTTTCACAACCATCTGCCACCACCATACAGAACTTGGCTCTGAAGTTTACTGGATATAAACTCTATTATAAATAGTGTGTTGCTTTGAGTTTATGATTTAATGATAAACAGGGCTGTTGCTTTGTTGTTGGGACCATATTATCAAGAAGGAGGAAGAAGCAGATAGCAGTAGAGACTGTAAAACGAATAACTAGTGAAGGAGGTACACTTGCTTAGGTTAGTGGCCCGAACGTTTTTTTTAAATACTTGTTTGTTAAATGCTTGTTTGATGATATTCTTAATCACACAGCCTTTGTGGCTCGCTGGTGTTCTCAGGTGCTATTAATAAAAACCAGTATTCCTAAAAGTCAATTGGAAGCAGATGCTGTTAGTAAAACGGAATTGGGCTAAAAGAAAAACGTTTGCAATTTAAAAATGGACTAATGTCTTTAATGTGTGAGTTTGCTGTGATTATGCATTCCTGTAGGATGTGAAGCCCAGGGAAAGAGTGCAGAAACATGTGCGTGAGAAAGAAGTTGCTGGACATAGACTAAACATGAAGAATGGCCCCAAATCAGCCTTTGTTAGACTACAACACTGAAATGGAGAAATGTAGCTTTAAACAAATACTACAAGTAAAGGAAAGGGAATTAATTGGGACGTATATCCCTTTTTAAGCCAGAGTTCTCCTAATTGCGTCTATAAATGCATTTTCCTTTTCCATATATCAGTTATACATAATAATGAGTTTCATAATTTGGTGTTTAAAATATTCAGGTATGACACTGGGAATTATTTACAACCTGATCACCATTATATTTTACTCATTTTTTTGTCTTTTCAAATGGTTATTTTATGGGCATTCATTTCTTTGTAACAAAAGGAAGCTTTACAAACATAGATGTAATAACACTGAATTTTCACAAAGACGATTTATAGCGAAAAACAGGGGAAAAGGAGCAGCACAAAGGTGAGCTTGGGAAAGTGGATTCCTATGAAATCCACTCTCAGTTTTGTAACGAAATGAAACAAAGAGTCGCTTCTATGAGAAACTGTCAGAGAAAAGACCATCAGAGAAACGCAGGAATAAGCTCAGTCGCCCCCAGACCCAGTGTTTGGTTGTGAGACATACATACACACCTTGGGTTCCCCCTTCCCTGACACGTAGTATTTCTCAATTTTTTTTAATGGGATACGTATCACTTCATCACCAGAACAACTTTGTTCACAAAAGTAAAAACCTCCTCTAAACAAAAACAAAAAAGCTCACTCTTGGATTAAATAAATTTTCAGTTTGGTTTCTAAACTCCGCAGCTCCTGGGAGCAGCGGTGCCCACAGCTACCGCGAGCCTCTTACACCAGCGAACATAAATATAAATATAAGTTTTTGTCATGAGGTCATAAAATTAACTGTAACTACTAAGACTCCGGCGTACAAAGGTGCCAGTGTTTTATGGCCCCACCTTACCGAGAGTTCGGTTTCAAACAACAATTTTGACAAATTATCAGCTGACATCATGTTTCTTGAATGGAGGTGGATGCACATGAGTAATTGCCTGTAATATCATAGACATTAATGTGCATTTCAGCATTTAATCACTGGATTATTTCTGGATCTGATTTCAAGGAGGAGGCATGAACCGATGCTGCTGGCATGCACTTGCAAGCCTGAAATATGACTTGCGTTCAATGTCATCGGTGAACTAATGTAAACCCGGGGGGGCAGTTATTAAACAGTTTTTCCTGATTTTATTACACATCCGAAAATGTTTTGGAGAAAAGAAATTAGCTCACACTAGCCCAACACTCCCCGCCCCCTTTCTTTTCCTAACTCCCCTTAGACCCATTCCAGGGGTGGCCAGGCTTTTCAGCCTCTCCTCTGGAGAATCAGCTGGAGTCCCTGGTGGAAAGGTCACTGCCAAGCGGGGAATAAAGACGAGTTTTTTAAAAGGGAGGTGTGTGAGAGAGGAGAGGCCGCATTTCAGTTTTTGTTATGACTTTTATTTTTGCCTAAAGAAGTATGTTTTCTTTCCCCCATTTTACTTCATTTTTATCAATGGGCTTTATTGACCACATAGTCCATAAAATGTAGTCGATATTGAGCAATGAAAACTCCCAAATTTGTGTTAGAGAAGATGAGCTACAATAATTACTTTTCTGAAAGCTGAAGAAATGTTATCCAAAGTACAGGTATTTTCAAACTTAGGGTTCCAGATTCCCTCACCATCCAATCGAATCCCAGGTATTTGCCACCCGGAATTTTATTCAACAGTATTGAAAAGGTTAAGTTATGTTCAGCTGGAGTTGGAAATAAAACAGAAGAAATTTCTTAAGAAAAAAAAGGAAACATTTCTCAAGAATAATTTTTATTTTATAATGCCAATCGAATATTCTGGGGGCCTTTTCTTTTCCGTTGGAAAGAATTTTAACACTTGCCTCATTCACAAGCAATCCACGGGACTGCTTAGCCTGAAAGAATTTTCCGTCTTTCTCTGGTTTTTACATTCCACTTCTCAATTCAGATCGTTGAAAATTGGCGGAGCAGGGAATCTATGGTAAAGCAAACACGAATTTTAATGAAAGAGAGACGGCTAATAAAGTTTGCTTTCACACAGGGCTAGTTGTAGTAGAGTTTATTAAGACTGAAAGGAAATTAATTTGGAGGGTGTATGGGTCTATGTATTTCGTGGTACAATCCTGAATGATTTGTTAAACGAAAATATGGGTTTTCCCTTAAGAGGGGGCATTAAAAGGAATCTTTTTTCCAGAAAACCGTTCTGTTTCTTTAGGATCCGGGCGCGCGTAGGGCGAGGCTGCCGGGACCCACCCCGGGACCCACCCCGGGACCCACCCCGGGACCCACCTCCAAATCCCCAACCCCACCCCAGGGTGGCCGCGCCTGTTCTCCAGTTACAAAGAGGACTCTAAAGTCCACCCATTTCTATGCAAATTAGTATATTAACCTAGCCAATGAGCAAGTGGCATCCCGCCTCGCAGGAGGTGGGGCCAGGGGGCCCCAAGCCGCGCTGCTCCACGCCCGAATCCCGCCCCGCCCTCTCTGCCTCCCGCCCTGGGTAGAGGCGGGCGGTGGGCGGGGAGAGAAACGCCCAGGCTCTCATTTACATGCTGTCTTACTATTGGCTTGGGTTTCGGGTGGAGGGGCGGGGAGAGCGCGGCAAAACGAAGTTCAAGGATTGGTCAAATCAACGATGACGCAAGGACGGCACAATTAGCAAATGAGAGTGCTGAACTAACGCACCTCCCTCTTGCTCCACCCAGTAAAAAAAAAACAATCCAAGGAAAGAAGAGCCTGCGTAGATATTCTTTAGATATTTAAATAACAAATCAGGACCGCTATCTATTTAAATATTTATGAAGAGGAGGGGAGGTGTAGGGTGTCTCCGGGAAGCGTTTCTGATTGGTTGGTTTTCTCAAACACGTCTTCGCTTTAGAGAGCGTGCGAGCACCCCCAGATCAACTATGTTTTTGACAATTTCGTTTCTGGCTTTATTTATATATTGTTTTCTTCCTAGACCACAACACCTTATACTCCTATTTTTTCCTCAGTAATTGATTGCATGTGTAGTCCAAGTTGCCTAGCTTTGTCACGATCCCGCTTTTGATATATTTTCTTTTTTGTAACTCAAGCTCTATTTTCATCAATTTTTAAAATGCAAAGATCTGGGACAGATGGAAACAATTAGAACCTCCGCTCTGTCGACGTGTGTAATCTTATTAGTTTAATGGGTCACAGGGCGCGGGACCCACTTCCTACGGATCAAAGTGAAAACAAACACGGTTAATATCCCATTTTGTTTTAGAACCAAATCGGATCGGGTTCCTCTGTCGGTCGTGGTAATGACAATATTAAGAGAGCTTAGGTTGCCTTGAAGTTTAGGAGGAAATGGAACCATTGAAATATTCTGTCTTAAGAACTCATTAATATTACCACCAGGTAGTCGGCTGCAAGCTCTCTGAGCTCTCTTGAGTTTACCGCAGTAGCATGGCTATTAAGGATTTCTGTGTTGCTTGTTTTGATCTATTGCCTTAATGAAGTGAAAAATCCTGCCTAGCTCCCTGCTAATTATACCGGCTTCTCAGGTTCCTCTATTCCGGTTCAGTGCAAACATTGGAGCGCAAGGTATATTTTTCAACTATGGTTTCTTAGCAACCTCTTTTTTAATTCTGAGGATGGTGAGCACAGACATTCTCCCCCCCACCAAGAATTTCCTTAATTATTATTTGGAGACAGGGTTTTGTTGTATAAAGTTAATGTCCAATTCTTGATCCTCCTGTTTCAACCTCCCCAAGACTAGAATTAGAGGCATGCACCATGCCTGGCCGCAATTGCACTGCTATTGTTATTATTAAAGTTAATGAGTCAAACAACTTGCGCCCAAGATTTAGCATTCCATTTTAGCTAGTTCTTGACCACTTAAGGGCAGCCTTCAGACCCCTGAGCATCAATGGACCTCAGTTCAAAATCAAACTGTAACGAAATGTTTTTTACATTTTGAGTTGTATGTGCTTGTGCTATTCCGAGGCAAAAAATAGAATCTAAGTAGCTACAGGGTGGGCCAGGGCCTCTCTCTTCTCAGCAAAGCCCTTCTCTTCAAGACCCTCTCCCTGCAGTAACTTCTCACCCTAATAAATTAAATGTGACCACAGTGTGGTCCATTAGCCTGGAGTGTGAGGTGATGGCGCCTGTCAAAGGTGACTGGCCCACTACAACCCCTTAAATATTCCTACAGATAATAAATATCTGTGCAAGGAACGGATGTAAAGGTTCCTATTCGTTTTTTTTTTTTTAAGAAACCCTCTGTACCACAGTAATGAATAAAGACATCTTAGAGCTGGCGAATGCTTCTGAGTTTCCACAAAACGGGAGGACCAGATCTTGAAAGTTTCTGATGCCCGTGCAAGCACTGGCCCAGCAGGAAACAGCCAACGTGTGTAACTCACCCAGACCTTTTGGAATGTAAACACCGCCTGTTTGGACAGGCCAGGACCCCCAAAAGAGTAAGCCAGGATGGTTAGCGAGTTGCTTTAATGCCAAAGCTGCTGAGAATATTTGCTAACAATTGGCCAAGCAGGGCTGGGATTGATTAAGGAAATGGGGTTCCTCCGCACCTCTTCACTAACTCAGGGTTTCTGGGTCTGGGCTTTTGGAGCTTCCCAGCAGCCTTCACATCTGAGCCTGGAGCCGAAACAGCATTGTACCATATTAATGCGTCGCTGGAGTTTGCCGCCCAGCGCTGGTGGTTCATCTCAGAAATCAAAACTAAACGCATGCAGGGAGAGCTGACATCTGGGATAGATGTGGCTGATAATCTTTTCAAATTTGTCCTTGCCTTTCATTGTTTTTATGCCTTTGATCTTTATGTTTCAATTGCCTAATAGTAGTACATCTTCTCTACAAAGTCCCCTGTCCTCTGTCCTCTGTCGGTAGAGCAACAATATTTTATTTTGGAAAAGCAATTACTTTTCACTTCTGGGGGAAAGGAAGGGGAGAAACCAAGGCCCATGTTCCGGAATTTAACTCTATTACTGGTTGCTCATACAATACTGAAAACTGTTAACATTTCATCCACCACTGCTCAACTTTAGAATTACTTTGTTTTCCAAGGTGGAAACATAGTCATTTTGTGCCAGAACCTGTAGTGTCCTAGACAAACACAGCACTTTCTCTTCTGGGGACAAAAGAACGTTTGCAGGTGCGGCTCTAAATAATCATAATTATTCACCACCCGAGGAGCAAGCACTTTGCAGGTGCGGCTCTAAAT
>NW_004949109.1:7199280-7200121 GCF_000317375.1 Microtus ochrogaster
CATCTTAGCATCTAATAATATATAGGAACATTTGCACTCACCCCCCCCCCCCAATTTTCCAGGGCAAAGGAGAGGCCTCATTAAGGTTCAGTAATGGATTTCCCCTGTCCATTTCAGTTTTCTTATTCTTCTTGATTCTTTAGATATTTATTTTAGGCCTGTGGGCCCATTGCTGTCTTTGTTAGCCGGAGAGGTTCTCTGGAGCTTGCCACAAGTGTCTGTAGAATCATCAGATTGCAGACCTGGGGTGTGCTTAGAAGCAGTCACTCATAGAGGGAAGAACTTAGATGTGTCCTCTCTTGAAAGACTCTAAGAACCCCAAGTCTCCCATAAGCGACAGCTCTTTATGCATCCCCAACCAGGACCACTTACGGTCTCAGCTCTTTTTCATCCATTTTTCATCCTCTATCCATCTATTTTTATTATTTATTTATTTATTATTTATTTTTGAGATGAGGTCTCACCAGATACCCCGGCTGGCCTGGAATTTTATGTAGGCCACACTGGCTCCGAACTTGTCCGAGGTACTTGAGTTTCTGCCTCCAGAGTGCTTGCTGATTGTAGGCATGAACCACCTATTGCAGTCTAGGACTTTTGACATGTTTTGTTTTAGTTAACATTTTATTTAGTCATATTTTGCTTTATTTTAACGTTTTGTTTAATCACTGCTTAGGATGTCTAGCTTTCCCCAGACAATCCAGGCTCTGGTTTCCTCCTTAACCAAGGACGGCCAGCCTGAGAATTTCAGGGACAGTACCCCGGCATCTGTCAATTTCAAGACATTTGATTCACATGCGCGCGCGCCCGTGTGTGTGTGTGTGTGTGTGTGTGTGTGTGTGTG
>NW_004949109.1:7200221-7210782 GCF_000317375.1 Microtus ochrogaster
GCGCGCGCGCGCGCGCGCTCTCTCGCGCCGGATGGGAAGGAATGGTGGCGGGGGCGAGGCGGGGAGACTGCGCAGAATGGGCCGTGGAAAGGCTTTGACTTGACTTGACTTTTACTGCCGTGCAGCTCAGACAGGCCCTTAAAGTGAGCCCCCTGGGGACCGGGGGCGGACCCTTTCCTGGTTTCGTCGCTTCTGCCCTCCTCCTCGCGCCTGGCCATCCCAGTGTTGTACAGTGGTCCAGGTCTAGAACTTGCCATCAGAGGATGCCTGTCCGCCTGGTTTTAAACCTGTCTCTGTTACCGGAAGTCATTTGACAAATCTCAGGCTGGCCTTTCTAAGTTTCGCAGCTCCTCAGAGTTTTGAAAATCTCTAAACACGCTGTAACTTTTTTCAAACTGCCCACCAGACAGACAATCCCCAGGGTCAAGCAGAATGCACCTACTTCCTCTAAGGGTCAGGAAGGCCGGCATCCTTCCCAGCATCTTTCTGTCTGTAGATTTCCGTGCATCCACCCGCCTGCGGTCCAACCCCTGGAACGTCCCCACCCTGGAGGCCCAGGCCTGAGTTCTGGAGAGTCACGGAACCCCTGAGGGTAGACCCAGGGGAGAGTACCCTCCCGGCAAGATCAGCGGGGTGGGGGTGGGGCGAGTGATTTATGATGCTTATCAACGTTTTAGGAAACCGAAATTAACCTGAAGAGGATTAGGCCCGAAACTTTGAAGTTTGCCGTTTTTGTTTTCTTTTGTCCACTCCCATGATCAAACAGTTTCTGGTTCCTTCCAACCTTCCCCTCCTCCTCTGGCATCTCTACATCCTTCTATACCTTAACAAGCCCTTGGCTAGAGAGTTCCTGTGGTCAGTGATTTAAAAACAGAAGGAAAGACCAGCAACCCCTCTCCCGTCCCCCTCCTCCCGCCTCGCGCGCTCTTCCTTGTCGGAGGGGAATAATATTTAGTGTTTGGACATTCACTTTCTGTTAGGGAGATCAGAGGTAGCCAATCTGTAACTCCTTTGGCACTTTCTTTCCACCCAAACCCTTTGCCTACTTCTCCCTTGGAGGTTGGCCTTCCCAGGAAGCAGGCTAGGTTGAGGTGGTCAATGTTTGTCTCCGTGGGTGAGCGGCTAGTTCTTTTAGCTTATCACACCTGTAGCTATTGCCGATTCCTGGCTGGTCCTCCCAGCTAGTGGGTCTTCCAGGGTCGGTGCCTTGCCCGGTACTCCCCCCCCCCCGCAGCCCTTTACCCAGCCCCCCTTCTGCAAAGTCCAGGTCTCCTCCTCCAAGGAGAATCTGTCTCGCTCAGTTCTTTCCCGAAGGCGCCCGTCGAAAGGCAATTTCCTTGGGGGGGTGTGGTTCGGCCGAGAGAAAAACAGAAACCAGGTTTGTTTGGGGTCCTGAAACCATCCGCATTTTATTGCATCCGCCAGAGTCAACTAACTCTTAATGAGCATCCAGTAGGTTTGCTCGGTGCTCGGGAGGGGAACCGAGTAAGGGGAATCTGTCTACTTTTGCAACCATAGATTGCGACATCTTCCCCCAAAGGCTCCTTCCAGTGCCAAGAGTATAGACAGGAAAGTCAGAAGGCATCGGGTTTCAGCTCCCTGAGTGATCCTTCAGCCAAGAGGACCTTCGAAGTTGGCCCTGTCTACAGCTTGTAATGAAAAGGGTAATCTGTCGTGTAATGAAAAACAGTTCCCATACAAACAAACCAGCAACCGACAGCCTTCCATCCCGCACCACTCGCCCCTAAAACCCCGGCCAGTAACAAATATCACTATCCAGTTCCACCTCCCAAAAGAGGAAGCAGTAGATCTTCCTCTTAATAACTTCCCAAAGTGTTACAAATAATAAAACGGGCGCATAAATCATCGCCGGTGGGACTGAATGCGGACCAGGAAGGATTTACTCCCCTTGAGCCCTAGCTTCCAACCTCGATCTCATTGGCTTCTTTCTTGAAGTCCGCCCCCAGATCCGTGCTCTTATTGGTCAATATGGCGGGGTGACGCATTGAAAGGGCGTGGGGTTGATGGGGGCTGGATTTCTCCAGCGCGCAGGCGTCCTAGGGTGTGCGGGTGTGATTGACAGCAAGGGGAAATGTGTGCGCGTGCGTGGAGAGGAGACGAGTGTGAGGGACAGCAGCAGAGACGGAGACACAGAGAGACAGAGACACTGAAAGAAGAGATAGCCAGAGAGGATGAGAGAGGGAGGGAGAAGATGAGAGAATGAGAGGATGAGAGAGGGAGAGAGAGAGAGAGAGAGAGAGAGAGAGAGAGAGAGAGAGAGAGAGAGAGAGGAGAGAGGATGAGAGAGAGAAAACAAAAAGAAAGGGAGAGGGGAGAGAAAAAAAGGGGGGTATAGGGAGAGGGTGAGAAAGTGTAGGTGAGGTGGTGAGTGCTGGCGACTTCAGCAGGCTAGTGGGGTGCAGACCTCGCTGCAGGCGCTTCCTGCAGAGTCGGGTTGCGGGCCACCGTTGGCACTCACCCTCCACTCCTCCCTCTCGGAGGGCCCGGGGAGGGTCTCCACCAGGCTCCCAATGGGAGGGAGTGGAGAGAACAGGAGGCCTATTTTCCCTTAGGAATCTATTTGAAATGGCCAGGAAGTTTACTTTTAGCTCCACGTCATTCGTGCACTCCCCGTAAAACACACAGACAAAGCCCGCAGTGTCCTAGGGAACGTCTTCCTAAGCACCCCTCTTCTCCCCAGCAGCACTCCGGCCCTGGGTGGCTTTCTGCAGCCTTAGCTGCCACACGGCTCTCTAAGCCTCTGGCAAAGGTAGAGACCGGGGAGAAAAACACACTGTAATAATACTTGGGTGGAAGGAAAAGAAAATAAGGAAGGAAAGATAAGTAAAAAGAGAAAAATAGAAAGAATAAAACTAGAAAAATGCAACCCCCCCCCAAGAATAGCGGCAGAAAAAGAAAACGCGGAGGGGCAAACTCCTTGGCTCTTAAAGGGAAAGTTTGGAAACCGGTCCACGCCCGGGTTCGCACGGGAAGAGCAAACCCGGTTGGTGTGGATACGAGTTAACGCCTGCTACAAAATTCTTGAGAGGCGAGGCCTGGCGGCTGCAGTAACAACTCTGGGCTTACTGCCCGCGTGCAACCAAATTCCAGCGTCTTGTAGCGAGAGGCCCCAGAATGTCTCCCTGCTTAGGCCGCGGATTCCTTTTCGAACATATTTTAGGGCAATGAGAAGCATCTCGTGGCTCTCCACGTATTTTAAATTAAAACAGCCCCAGAAGGTCTATTTGAGAAATCAAGGCTTCGGTTTTACGAATTTCTGAATTTAAAAACTGCCCATGATTTTTTCATAGGCCCTGCAAATTTCTTTTTTCATTAGAAAAAAAAATGGGTGTGTGAGAGGAGAAATGTGCAAACACAAAATTTCCGGTTGTGAATGAACGGTAAATAAAGAAAGAGGGAAAGATGATCGAAGCGTGTCATTATTGATAAAAAAGTTTATTTTAGATTTTTTCTCGGTGTTTTTTTTTTTTACGAAGCCACTGTTTTAGCTTGCCTATGTATTGAAAGTAGTGCTTTATTAAGTAAAATTAATTTATTTGTAAATGCCATGTTCACTTTTAAGTTTGACAATGGTCACTTATGACACGAACTTGTTAGCTTAATTTTAAGCGTTTTATTATTCTTTTGATTACTTATTGACATTTTAAGCAGCAAATCTAAGATTAGTAGCCAAGACTTTGATACTTTGATTTTCTTATTTTTTGTTTAATTGAGCGTCTTTATTTTATTAGGTAAATATGTAGTCGAATTAATTTTGAAACAATGAGTAAAGCAATAATACTTTTCTTTCGCTTTGCTAGAGGAAAATCGAATTTTCATTCTTCTCCGTCCGATTCCTTCTCTTCTAAGCTGCCACAGTGAACTGACAAGCTCCAGCCTTCCAGGGCCTAGTATGCAAATTTAGGATGATTGACAACTCTGGTGGAAACCAATCACGCTATAGCAGGCTGCTGATTGGCTGACTCTGACTTGACGTACAATTGACGTTTTAAGAGCCCACTATCCAATCACAATGATTCATGCAAATAAATGAAGGAGTCATATTACCAGAAAGCAGGGAGACTTGAGTACGCCCCCACGTGTTCAGCAGCGGGTATTGCAGAGACTACTCCCGAACGTTTCTCGAAAAGTTAAATTTTATAACTCGCTTTAGCCTTCCTTAAACTTCCTTGTCACTGCAATATGAATAAATGATCATTAAGAATTCCCAAAGGGCTATGCTGGTTCTTTAAAAAAAAACTTTGTTTCTGCAGATTTTCAGAATCTTTTATTTATTTATTTATTTTTTTTGCCAACATTTTTGTCTTCAGATTTAGTCCTCTGTAAAGAAGATAGCCCTTCCTCGTCTCAGGAGGACGAGGTTTGCAGAAATTTTCGGTGAAGAAATCCCTGTAGGTTCAGCTGGTCATTGAATTTGGCATCTGTCGTTAAGTTCCACATACTGCCACCAGATGGCACAAGGCCCGTCTTTCCTCTTCACCTCAGCACTCCTCCATCCAGCTAGTAATTTAGAAAAATTGATAACCAAACATTTCTATATTTTATAACCGAGTGAAGTGGGACACACTTGTACCATTAGGAAGCTACACGTTACGAAACTCAGTTTATTGGTCGTTGCTTTAATGTGAAACTTCCTCTTGAGATATTTGTCTATCAAAGTTTGAGCGTAAAATACGCTTCCGAAGAAAGTGTTTGCAAAAACTTTTCCTTAAAGCGAAGGGAACGAGGCGGCAGCGCTTCGGAGAGTGTCTTTTCAGGGCTTTTTAGGAATTAAAATGAAATTGAAGTGCGAGAGGGAAGCTTACTTTCCCAACGATCAGTATTTCCGGAGTCAAGTCTGGCTGCAGCCCTGGGGCCCTGGCAGCAGCTCCGGGGCCCAGGCTGCGACGCTGCTTTCGGAGCCAGTGGCAGTTAACACAGTTCGGCTCTTTTAGGGATTCTTTTCGGTCCCCTGCACAGGAAGAACCTTCTAAGCTTCAGTCGCCTTACTGGGGCAGCGCTTTTGTTTTAACCAACTCCTGCGGTAGACACGGTGTGAGATCCCCGCAAGGCTCTATCTCTGCACCCCCGTGTATCTGCTTTTCGGTTTAGATTTATCAGGTCTAAGAGGGGGTTCGGGCCACCAAGGCCTGACAGACTAAGAGTTAATGGTGTTTACAGAGGGTAGAGAGGAGAAGAGAAAAGAAAATCAAGTTGACAGGCGAGCTTTGCGGGGGGGGGGGAGCGGGAGGGTTCACGTACATCTTACGGGTTGGCTACACGATTTCTTTACTCGATCATACAAAACTGTGCACCGCTTTTGGTTACAGTGCTTTATAATTATAAAATTTAAGATCGCACCCAGCTTTCAAAAATAGCTCCTAAAAAGGCGTATTTATTACTTAAAAATTTTTTTCAGAGTCGAGCCACGAGGCCCTCATCCTACAAAAACGCGATTCATTAGGTTTGTTACTTTGGGCTCCCCGTCTGTTTGGATTTTATTTAGAAGCCAGTTGATTAGTCCGAAGTGAACCCTCGTCTCCCCTCCTGACACCCTAACTGTGAGCTTATTTTTCACCCTATCTTTGGATCCCCAGTGTCCATGGAGAAAGAATCTGCATTATCTCAGCTCAGTCTACTGGTCAACTTCATAACCGGCCGGGACACTTACACGAGGGCCCAACATTCATTACCTTTGAGTTTAGAATTACTTCTTCGGATTCGTTAGTTCAAAACTTACTTTTCCACTCCCCAGGAGTTTGTTGGCCTTTTACTTTCCGAAGCAAAACACATTCGGAAACTAAGAGTAAGAATTTGGGGCTGTGAGTGTTTCATTTCGATTGTAAGAAAGGGAAGCCTTGCGTTTCTCAGTGCTTTAAGCAAAAAGAGTCTTTTTAAACAGATGGAGCTGCGGCCCGGAGGAGGACTAGGGGCCCTGCTGCTCTTTGCCTAACTTCGGAGTCTAACGCTTAGGCATCTTTCCGGAGATCGTGGCCCCAAAGGCACGACCTGGACACCCTGACCAGCTGTGCAGGGTGGTGGGGCTTGCGGAGCAGTGTTGTGGGCAGGGTACGCGGTGGTCCTGCAAAGCCAGGCTAGGTGGAAGGCGACTGTGCCCCGGCGGGGTGGGTTTCATGGCTGCAGGGACTTTGCGGCTGCTGGGTGCAGTAAATCAGCTTTTCCTCTCCAAGTCCGCCGGGATGAGGACCGGCGCTCACTCCAGGCTTGCGGCTGCAGCTGGGCCGCCGCCCTCGGGGTCCATCAATCAGGCTCGACCGCCCCGGCCTGAACGCCACCCGTGGGGCCTGCTTTGTGTCCGCCCGTCGCAGGCCTGGGAAGCCGGGCGGCGTGCCTCGGGGTCCCCGGGACCCTATCGGGTTCCCATGTGGGCCAAGGCGGTCTGAAACAACCCCCGCCCTTTGCCGTTTCCACCCCTGGACGTGGTGATTGGGATCAGGAACTCATCTGCAGAGCTAGTCCCCTAGTTGACCAACACCCAAATTCTTCCCCACTTTGTGGGTCCCCCAACACTGTCACCCCAGAAAGGGTGAGGGAGATTAGTCACTAGCAAGTTGATTTCCCTGGCAAGTCACACCTCGGTTTTGGATCTGAGTTTCTTGACTGTAAATCGAGAGTTCTACTTTTGCTTTTTGATTTATTTTTACCTAATTCCAGCGTTCTTTTGTTTGGGGTGGAGAAGCCTGAGCCTTTTGCCCTGTATAATTAACAAAATTCCGTTTCCTTCCTTCCACCTACATCTTCCTCCCCTGACTGCTCCCCCTCCATCCCCGCACCGCAATCGGCACCAGAGCACAGCAGATGCAACTCCAACCCCGGACACCCGAACCGAACCTTAGGGGACCCGAGCCCTGAACTGCCCTATTCCTTCCGAAGAGGCCACCAGGGGGCGGTGCAGACCAAGGATAGAGCAACTAAGCGCAACACGTCTTTCCCTCCCAAAACGATGTCGGGTTGGGCCCAGATCCCGTTTGCTAGCTTCTATGTTTTGTAAATGGCCTAGTGATTTCTTTTACCATTTCCATTTGATTCTCAGAGTTCAGATTGATGGATATAGTCTGAGGTGCGTGGGGGAAGGAGGCACAAAAGCATAACGAAGAGCAGCAGTTGTCCAAATGGCAGAACAAACACATTGTGTAAAAGGGGGCTCATCTTAAGCAGCAAATTTCGACTCTTAGATTATGCAACTTCTAGCTCCAAGGCCGCACAACTTAGTTGGCTCTGGACTGGAAATGTCAGACAACAAAAACTAGGCGCTGAAGCTATGGAAAGCACTCGCGTGTAACCCTTGCTACTTTTTGCTAATATGGCGTTCTTTGTGGAATGGTGAAGGCAGAGGCAAGCAGGAGAAAGGGAAGCAGAGAGACCTGAGGATGTTTGCATTGGAATAACAGAGAAGCCCCCCCTCCTGCCCCGCCCCCAGGCACTGTCCAGATTTTGATTTTATTTGGTGTGTGTGTATGTGAATGTGTGTGTGTGTGTGTGTGTGTATGTGTGTGTATGTATGTATGTATGTATGTGTTTACAGCGTGGATTAGCTGGGCCCCAGAGGACACTGGGCCTGGTTCACTGTCCCCAACCTAAAGATCTTCAGGAGAAAACATGTAAGGTTGAAATAGCTTTTCCCACACGTGCAAAGGCTCTTGGGTTGTGTTTGCTTTCACAATCCATAAATGTTGTTATTAAACTATCTCTTTCTTGTGGCCCAGGCAAGCATAAAGTATTTGCCACGTGTGTAAACGCTTCCATTTTGGGCCTCCTTGAGGGAAACTTTGTAACTGTGCAGTAAATATTTACTCTGGGGTAAACCTTGGCAGGCAATCACTGAGCTCCTAAGCTTGCTTTCCCTGGATGCGTTTGTGCGCACATGTGTATGTGTGTGTGTGTGTGTGTGTGTGTGTGTGTGTGTGTTTCAACAGTGCACACAGAGAAGAAATTGCAGGAGAGCTTGGGGGTTTTATTTTATTTATTTATTTTTCCATGGGTAGAGAGGTGTGTAATGACTCTAATTATTTGAGTGACATTAGAAAATGAACCCAAGTCTCTTTCAAATTTGCCTCTTTCCAGTCAGGCATGGTGGCTCATGCCTGTGATATTAACTCTTGGGAGGCTGAAGCAGACAGATGGTCCCGAGTTTGAGATCAGTGTGAACTAAAGAGTGAGATCCTGCCTTTAAAAAAAAAAGCCCCCAAAAGATTTTGATTCCTCATTTTTGTACTGCCAGGCCCCCTCATCCCCCATGCCATGTCAATCAAATGCTCGTACACAGGCAGCTGGTATGACTTTTAGTGCAGAGGTGCTGGGGAGCGAGTACATTTTAAAGTAGGAAGGATAGGTTTTGATTTCTAAATTCTATTCGAAATAGACAGACTCCAAAAAGCGAAATCTTTGCTTTTAAAAAACGTGATACACTTTCATTTCCTTTGGGGTGTTAATCTGTAAGCCATGTTTTAAAAATTCAGAGAGAAAAATGAAACCAGCTCAACGGGATGATAGACAGTCAGGACTTGGGATTCTCATACCTGAAGAACACTATGAATTAAGTCACTTTTCTGTCATGAAGGACTTTATTTTTATAACTAATACATATAATATGTAATGTATATACTGTATAAATTATATTTTGGTTAACTCAGATGAAATGGATCAGAGGGAACCATGTGAAAGACTGCTGAAATCTGCAAACTACTAAAGTAAGACTATGTGACTTGACTTTGAGGGAATTATTGGGAATTAAAATCTCTGCCTGGCCTCGTGAGCCTTGACAGAGTGTCTGCACAGTTGGCGAGTCCCCGGATCTTTAAAAAAAAAAATCACCCCACCCGCCCTTGCGCCACAGGAATATGTCCTAGACAAGCCCCGCCCACACGTCGATTATAAAGATTTTATTTATTCTGGTTGCTGCTGCAGAGAAAGAGCTCAGCTCTGCTCAGGAGGAAGGGGAACTTTGTGCACAGGCTGGCTGTTGGGTGGCCTGGTCCCTGGAGCTGGGGTAGGCTCCAGTCAGAGCCAAACCCACCCTTCAAGGTCTCCTGGGCAAGCCTCATCTCTGAAAAACATCACGTGGGTCTGAGTGTCTCTCTGGGGCATCTGCCCGTCACGTGTTTCATCCAGATGGCCCCTCCTTAATATCTTCTTGCCCTTTCAAAGAGCAATAGCGTTCAGTACCTCCCACCTGGGGTACTTTGAGGAGTGGTCTGGCGCTGTATAGAAGGAGTCCCGGCGGGGACCCCATCTTTTGAACGAAGGGGGTTACAAAGGCTTGAGAGTGACTGCGGAAGGACAGAGGCAGCCACTTTCAAGTCTGAGGACTCCAGTCCAGCTGGAGATGGGCGGGGTGACCTTGAGCCGGAGGACTCCAGTCTGGCTGGCTGGGGATGGACGTGGTGACATTTAGGTGTTGTATCATCCTTGAAAGACCCTGGATTCATCCGTTCTTAGAGAGAGTGGAAATTACCTACCCACTGCCAGAGTGCCATGGTTTGAAGCTGGGGCAACCCGGTGCACTTTATTAGAGACCACAGACAGGTTTTGGTCAAGCATTTGTATATGTGGATCTTACTTTTATCTAAAAGGTGGAAAATGGATACTTGAATTCTAGGCCTGCATATTTCCCATCCCAGAGAATTTTGTTCTGAAACGAATATAGTATCTGCTATATAGGTAACATCCTATTTCCTAGAGTCCACATTTAATAAAGCAAAAAGAAACAGTTGACAGCACTTGGATAATTTTTATTAAATTTTTATTCATAATTGACACAAATTTATCAATGAGACTTTTACAATCTTTTTTTTTTCTTTTTCGACCACCAACATCTGATGTGTATTTTACAATCGAAGGACATCTCACAACCATATTCCAGTGCTTGGTAGTCATAGCAGAGCATGCTGTAAGTCCCGGATGGCCGAGTTCTGGACAGTGTCAGATTTAGGTAGGCGAGGGGCACAAAAAAATCAAAACAGACTTCCTACACATTCACACTGGGCTCAACAGAACTCAAGGGCCAGGGGAAAGACTGGGAGAAAACACTGCACAGTCTATATGTATTTGTGGCTGTGTGACTTTTTTCTCTTTGATTTCACTTTACAGCTCCAACTGGCCTAGAACATTTATCTCCCAGCCTCCCCCGTGCTAGGGTTACAGGCAAGCACCCTCACTCCTGGCCATTTTAACCAGAAAGGAGTTCTTGGCCTTATGCCTTGGGTGGAGGGGAGCCTGGTGTTTGAACCATGTGAATAATGTTGACTTGGAGAGATTTTTTTTTTTCTGTTTTAAAGTGTTTATTTATGTTGTTAAAAGACAGGCCAGGGTATAGAAAACTGGGCCCATAGAGAGGGCTCGATGACCTGATTTTAGATCCTTAGATTTGCCCTAACATCTAAATGAAATAATAATAGCATCTACATAGAGTATTTCTGCTCTACCCTATCAGGAGAGGCGAGGCAGGCTGGTTACTGCAGGACAGCATCAGAGGGTTTCCTCTGACTGTCTATGATAGTGACACACACTGTCTCATACACACACACACACACACACACAC
>NW_004949109.1:7210882-7218839 GCF_000317375.1 Microtus ochrogaster
AGAGAGAGAGAGAGAGAGAGAGAGAGAGAGAGAGAGAGAGAGAGAGAGAGAGAGAGAGCTAGCTCACAGAGCAAAGAAAATAGTAAAACCCATTTCTAATCCCACAACTACAGAGAATTCCCAAAATGTTGGCTTCACCGGACTGGACACCTTCGTGTCTAACTTGCCTCTACTCATTGAATAATAATCCAGTGTCCCTGTACTTTCTTCGTGAGACTAGTTTTCATTGTCTGTGTGGCACACCATCCTGTGGGTGAACCAGAGGTTCCTGAGGTTGGAGATTTTTGGTGGGTAGGAGCTGTGGCGAGTTGCCCTCCAGCCTGGCCCATATGAGCCATGGCTGTGGTCACCTGGACGCCTTTCTGTATCCAGGCTCAATCTTCAGAGAAGACTGAAAAAAGGCTCACCCCACCTTCCCTCACAACCCGCCCCCCAACCCCATCAGGTCAAATGTATGTTTACCACTCGGGCACTTGGGGAGTGTGACCCATGAATAAAAAGTCAACTTTTCTAAAGGGATTCTGAGTCGAAAATGAGAATATTAGAAGCACCTGCCGTATTTTATTTATTTATTTTTCTCCTGCAAAGTCCATGGCCCCGAAACTATCCCGTCACTCTCTAGGTTGGGGGACCAGGCCACCCTTGGTTAAGCCAGAGCTCGGTTATTTTTACTTCTCTCCTTGGCCCCTGTTTCCCACCATCTGTCATTTTCACAGGCTTTTGTGACATAAATCTTATGGAATGTTGGCTATGTGCATAGCAGGAAGGATCCTGACGCTCCCATTTCAGGCTGATTGGCCAATGTAAGCAACCCAGGGTGGCGGGGCTTGGGGACAGACACTACGGGGAGAGGCAGGGGCGGGGACTCTGCAGAAAACACGTGATGAGGAAAATGACAAGGCCAAGGCTGAGGGTTCGGTAAAGCAATGGAGCCCATGGGAGGATGCCCAGGGTGACCTGCGGTTACAGGCTTCATGGTAAGGTCTGTGGACTGTCTTCAGCTTTCTAGGTTGGATCCCGGTGCACTGTGGGGTCTGGCTATTTTAGACGTCTTCCCTGGGACCCCAGAAGCCAGAACTTGAAGGAAGAGCTGAGGACAGAGTATTTCAGCCCCTTCTAATCAAGCTTGTCTTTTCAACATCCAACAGGCTTTTGGGGGATCTTTGACAACCGTTTTTGGGGGGCCGATTGCTTCTCTTACAGAAGGCCTTTAAGGGGGAGGGCATTATGCTAGTCACTATAAATACAAGTACATCTCAAACCAGCCCCTCCTCCCCGCCCCCAGAGTTTGCACTTTTTCAGCTTTCCAACTGTTTGGCTGGAGCAATGGAGGATGGGGCATTTGAAGGATGTTTTGTTGAAGAGGGCAGTCTGTAACACAGTGGACTGTCTCACATTGCACTGACAGACACTCTCAGTTTTAACATAATTGATGTATTCATAAGAGCAGGGGCAACACGACTTTCCAAAAGGGAGAAAAACTTGTCTTTTCACCTAAGCCCTGACCGACTTGTGGGCAGGACGCTTCCCCAAGATGTTAACCAGACTCGATGGAAAAGGTTTGTTCGCCTCGAGTTTGACTTTCCCTCATTTTGTAATTTTTGGACCCGAGTCAATTTTTTGTCCATTCCTCTGCACTCCTTGGGCAGAGGCCAGTGCCTCGGGCGTGCTCTCTCCATGGTGTTGACAGAGTGTTTTTCAGTTATACCAAAGGCCACAGATTTTATGTCAGACTTCAAGATACTCAGCTTGATAAACATGTCTGCCTCTGGCGATTGGCAGCGTTCTTCCTGGAAAAGAAAACAGAAAATGGCTTTACATCAATAAGGAAAGTAGCATGCCTAGCATAGAATAGCCGGGCTTTGGAGGTGCATCTGAGCCTGCCAGACCCCATCTCATAGGTTCTGTTCGTTAGCTTGGTTTATTCCTGAATTCCTGTTTAAACCCAGCATCATCTGATGATCGACCATATGTGTCTGGTTTTGTTAACAAGTAAGCAAATCAACAATAGATCCATTTGGGAAGTTAGGTAGTGGTAAGCAATGTCAGGTCTGTGCTTGACCAAATACCCTGGCTTTTTGCATATATATGTAATACATATTTTGCTGTGTGAAATGGTGGATTATTTATTGTTAGCTTTTTTCACATACATACATCTCTCTCTCTCTCTCTCTCTATATATATATATGTAATACATATTTTGCTGTGTGAAATGGTGGATTATTTATTGTTAGCTTTTTTCACTCATCTTGACACACAGAAACTCTAAGATGAGATATCTGAAGGAGTTTCTTTTTGGTTTCTAGAGACAGGACACAACTCAGGCTAGCTTAGAACTTGTCATCCTCCTGCCTCAGCCTCTCAAGTGCTAATATTATAGATGTGTATCACCTTACATATTTTTTAAATTAAGTTCTCTTTCCTTTTACTTTTTCCCCTTGCTCTAGTGGCAGGTCCTCTAGTTTGGGTAGGGGATCAGCCTGAGACAGAGAACACAGCTCTCTGTTAGCTGGACTGAACCGCATAGTCAGAGGACTGGGTAATTGCTAACATTCTTATACAGGGAAGGGTCTTGGTTTACAATCTAGATCTCAAAGGCTGCTATTGAGAAGCAAGAGGGGAAATTCTTTGATGACCAGTGCCTTTCTCTAAAACTACCCCTCCACTCCCTCCACAGAGCATACGGGCTAGAAGCCAGGGCCAGGAGACACCATCAGCTTCTTCATGTTGAGTTTCTCTTGGAAGCTTGGTGGGTGTGCACCAGGCAGCTCAGACAGCCCAGGCCAGCAGGAGAAGCCTCTCCAGGTGGTCTGTTGGATGGATCAGTGTTTCCTCCCCTGGATACAGGTTGCCGAAAGGTGGCTGGTACTCTTGGTCACTGCTTCCCATGTGGAACTTCCCTAAGTGACACATAGCTTAGCCACTCTCTCATGCCCTTCTGCAAAGCTCAGTGCCAGACCTCTGATGTCACTGCTGGCCTAGGACTGAACACCAGCTGGAACTCAGCCCAGGGACAGGGAGGGTCATCAGTAACGGGTCTAAGAGTGATTTCAAGGCCTGGGGTAATATGTTATTCATTACTGATATCCGATGGGAAACTCTGAACCTGTCTGCTGGGCACTAGCTCTTTGGACGACTCCTCCCCAGGGCCTTTGTGGAAGCTCATGGCGTTTACACAGGAAATTAGTTATCAGGTATTGGAGTCAGACAGAGACAAACCAGTTCATCAGTGTTCACAGCTGTGGAGAGCTGCACCTAAAACAAAAAGGGGTGTTTGTTAGAGATCTGGCAATTCCTACAGCCTTTGTGCATAAGCATATGTGTGCATATAGTCATATCAGAATATGGCTGTAGATGCTTGATATCTTAGAATGACTGGATTCACGATGTCTTGAAGATGTTTGTGTACTTTGTTTTATTTGCAAAGGCCAAAGTGCCTCAGGGTGGACTTTTGGTAGCCCCAACAAGATCTGAAAATCTCCCTGACCATAAATAAGGGGCTATGTTACTTTTTTTTTTTTTTGGTTTTTCAAGACAGGGTTTCTCTGTGGTTTTGGAGCCTGTCCTGGAACTAGCTCTTGTAGACCAGGCTGGTCTCGAACTCACAGAGATCTGCCTGCCTCTGCCTCCCAAGTGCTGGGATTAAAGGCATGCGCCACCACCGCCCAGCAAGAAAGAAAGAAAGAAAGAAAGAAAGAAAGAAAGAAAGGGTTTTATATTCTCATAGGCATACTATAATAGTAATAATTACATAAAAAACATCTAGTATTGACCAAGTGCTTACTTAGGACTGAGCAGTATATTGTAGTTTATGTACATTCTTCCACAAAACCCTTACACTAACCAAACAGGGCCAAGCATGGCCTGTCTTATCAATAACTAAAAACGCTTGTGGGTGCTTGTGGATCTGTTTACCACAAACTCTGCTTGGGAGGATGGCTCTAGCTGCCTTCACCAAACCTGAGGCTCTGGAGGGAGACCAAAACTACCCTCGTGATAATCTCTCCTGATTATCATAATGAAGCCTAGAATATGAAATCACACATATGGAAAATAGACAATCAGGTCCTTTATCCAAAATGTAATTGCTTAGGGAAGTATGTGGCTATAAAGTTAAATGGTATAATTTTATCTGTGGAAATCGTTGTCCTTTCTTATTTTTAAAAATTACCTTAGGACATAATTACCTGTCCACAAAGCCAAGTTTTAAAATAGGAAACATCCTCTTGGCTGGACATTTTTTTCCATTTCTCAGGGGCCCCATGGAGTGGTGCCACTTACTGACGTCAGGGGAACACATTCCTAACCGGAAGTAAGCCTCCTCAGTGAAAATGTCACCAGGAACTCGACTCGCCCATCATTATCTGCTCTCACTAAGAGATTGCATGCCAGCTTAATATTCTATGGAATATTCTAGAAAGATGAGACCATGACCCGTGTATAAAGGGCCTAGGAACTGCCAAGAAGAGGACTAGGGGCGCCCTGCTTGGCACCCCTTGTGTCTATCTGATTTTAGAGTTCTCTACTATTCTGAATATAGGAATTGACTGCATACAGGCAAGACGATGGTGCAAGGTCAGTTTCCAAATGGCATTCTGTTTTTCTGTCTGTAACAAGTTAGCTCATCCAATCTTTCTCTCCACTAGCCTCCACTAGCTGCCAGAAAAGCCCAGTCTTAACTGCAGCTTGGATTTTCTTTTCTTATTAAAGAACAAAGGACCTTGGGATTTTCCTAGTCTTTTTATAATTTTTAATTTTTTTGAGACAGGCTCTCTCTACACACCCTGGTTGTCCTGGAACTCACCATGTAGACCATTTCTCAGGAACACCCATTTCGGGCTGGCTTTGAACTCAAAGGGATCTACCTGCCTCTGCTTCCCGCTGGGATTAAAGATGTACATCACCATTCCTGGTGGGATTTTCCTAGTCTTAATGAGAAGGAAAGTCCCATGTGAAGAGCGCAAGGACATCATCACTACAGTGTCAAACATCTATGCTTGTGATGGTATCCCGAGCCCAGACATAGAAGCAGGGCGCGTTTGCTCACTCATGAAGCTTTTCTTGAGTTTGTAATTAACTTGTTAAACTGGTCAGGTTGATCCGAGGGCTGTTAATACGACCATGGCCTGAGCTGGTTCTCAGAGGGGAAAAGAGGTGGAGAGGATGGAGGCTGCGTGTGTGAAACACAAAGGCCTGCGTGCAGTGTGCTGGGATGCGAAGAGAGTCCCAAGGAAGGCCAGGGACGAGAAAGAATGGTTCCAGTTTCTGGAGAGGGGAGGCTTCTCAGGAGGGGTACCGAACTAGGTGAACAGCATGGGCAAATCTAGACAAGGGGACATCCAGTGAGAATGGGGTTTTGAGTCTGCTTTCCCCCTCCCTCCCTCCCTCTCTCCTTCCTTCCTTTCCTTCTCTCTCCCTCTCTCCTTTCCTCTTCTTCTTCCTCTTCTCTCTCTCTCTCTCTTTCTTGTTTTTTTTTGAGACAAGGTTTCTCTGTAGGTTTGGAGCCTTCCCTGGAACTAGCTCTTGTAGACCAGGCTGGCCTTGAACTCACAGAGATCCGCCTGCCTCTGCCTCCCAAGTGCTGGAACTAAAGTCATGCACCATCGCTCAGCTAGTCTACTTTCTTGAGAGAATAACTCTGGGTGTATCTACTTCTTTTCATGTAAATTAGGACCTAGCTTCTGGTTCTAGACCCTATGTGAGGGATGTGATTTTTAAGACAAGAGCGTGTCAAGATAAAATAATTTGAGGCAAAAAAACTAGTCCACATGGGTGTGTGTCCCACAGACGGCATCTCTTCGGCACTAGAGCAATCTATTACGCCAAGGTTCCAAATCCCTTTGGTTCCCAGTGGCTGTGTACGGCCTGTACCTGTTTACAGAAGGAGTCCCTGTGGGCTCAGGCAATCACGCTTTCCGGGAAAGTCAGGAGGCTGCATTTCCTGGCGCCTTGCACAGACGCTTCACGGGGCTCTCCGGCTGCCCTGCTCCTCTGCAGACCGCAGCAAACCTTGTCCTTGGGGCAGGGATAATTAATGGGGTGAGTGTAGGTCTGTGGCTTTGGAGCAATGAGGGTGAAACTGCTTGTCCATTTTAGCCTTCTCATAAACCATTGGGACCCTGGCTTCCCGAGTCAGCCGTGATCCTGCGAGGCTAACAAAAGAGGCCCATTGATCATCGCCCTCTCAAAGAGCTGCCAGAGTGAGGCTGTCCTTCACAACTTGCTGACATCTCTTGACAATTTAAATATGGTCCAAGCAAGAGGCCTGAAGCCAGCATAGCGTGGGGTCAGGAATGAAAGGCAAACGTGAACTTTTGAGGCAGACGGCTAGTGCAGGGTGCAAAGCAGCTTGTCGGGGGTGACATTTTGATTGCGTATTAGAAAGCTTTTCAGAGTCTCCAGGCTCTGCTTGTGAGACACTGTGGGTAAGAGAGGTCCCTGAACACTCTGCAAACATGAAATCAGGAGGCAGGGATGTGTCTTTTAAGCACGCGAGCATGTCCTTGGGTGCCAAAGCTGTGTCAGAACGCAAGTGGGGGTGGGCACAGGTGGGGCAGAGTCATGGATGGAGGGGGGGCAGGGTTAGCAGAGGCAGACTTTTCAACCTGTCCGTACTTGATGTGCCGAAAACTGACTGAGCCTCCAAACATTGGCCATGGCCCAGATCCACTTCTGTGTCTGCTGTTATAAATAAAGCTTTATTGGAACTCAGTTCCAATATGTTTGTGTATGTACTGTTGATGGCTATGTTCCCTCTGTATCAGGAGAGGGGAGGAGTTTTGCTAGAGAGTGAATGGCTTGCAGAGCTGAAGATGTTAGTTATTTGATCCTTGACAGAGAAACTGTGTTGCTTCCTGCTCTAGATTAGTGAGGGCCAGTGGTGGCTCTCATGAGAGTGTGTTTGTGCATGCGTGCGTGCGTGTGTGTGTGTGTGTGTGTGTGTGTGTGTGTATTCATGAATGTGTGCATATGCCTAGGTGCTTATGTGTGGACATCAGAGGTTGTTGTTCAGCTGCCATGGCCTTATTTGTGTGTGTACACGTGTGAATGGGTTCATGTATGTATTCATGGATGTGTGGATGCACAAGCTTGTGGCGGCCAGCTTCCAGTGTTGTTCCCCCAAGGTGATTATCCTCCTTTATGAGGCAGGGTCTTTCACAGAGAAGTAGGGCTCACCAATTCAGTCTGTGTCTGACTCCCAGAAGCAGGTTTAAGAATGTTTCAACCACATCTGGATTTTTATGTGTATTCTGGGGACCAGTAGCAGGTCCTTGCATTTCCATAACTAGCGTTTTTCTGACTGACAGAGATGTCTTCAGCTCCTTTGGTTTGGGGTCTTACTCTGCAACTCGGATTAGCCTGGAAATCACTACGTGGCTCAAGCTGGTCTTAAACTTGAGGCAATCCTCCTGTCTCAACCATATATATATATATATATATTTATATATTATAATTATATTATATATTATAATTACATATTATAATATTTATAATATAAATATTATAGAGAGAATATTTTAGAGAGGCTAGGACACCACCTGTGCCCCCTGTGGTCTCAGAAGCCCGCTTGAGGAAGCAGGGGCTACACTGTTGCCTTTTTATGGCGAGTCTAACTCCTGCCACATTCTCATTTTGTTTTGATAAGATAGTAGTGTTTATGGCAAACAGTTCCAGCCTCCTGTGACTTTAGGGATCATGGGAAACCATGGGTGGAATTTAAGTTACTTAGGGCTCTCACAATCCAAACTGCTACTTCTTTGTTGGAAGGGTAAAAGTAGAAAACGTGATTTTGGCTGTGGATTGCTTTAGACGTAACTATAAAAATTCCCAGGACCACAGGTAAGTTAAGGAAAAGTCCAGCACACCAGTTCTGGAATCTACAGTTAAGTATCCAAGCTTTTCACAGTAAAGTTTTTCAGAGTAAAGTTCTTTATTGTCAAGAAGGAGTAGTTTTCAA
>NW_004949109.1:7219369-7246515 GCF_000317375.1 Microtus ochrogaster
TGGAGCATGTACTGCTCCTCTAGAGGATGGGAGTTTGGTGAGGTGGCCTACATCCACCTCTAACTCTAGCTCCAGAGGCTCCAACACTTCTAGCCTCCCCATGCATCTCATGTGTATATATCCCACACTTAATAAAATTAGAAAAAATTAAAGCACCACATTACCATAATTATAAAAAATAGTAATTTGGGTGGAAAATTCTACAACTTTTCCTTTACTACAACTGACCCAAATTGTCCGTCACCAAGGTGGGATTCAGAGCTAGAGGCCCCTCTTTCCTTTTGACTCAGTTTCTACTCTCATACTCAAGACTCTCCTACAGAGATGTTGTTTGCCTTGCGTGACGAAAACAGTGGGTTGTGCTTTGAAGGGATGTGAGCCTGCAGCTGGCATAGTCATTCTCTCTGGCCTGGAGGCCGTGGGGCTGGACTGTAGTCTTCTTCCACGTCTTTGCCATTGGTTCCTTCCTTCCGTGTCCATGGGCCTGAGACTCAACATTCCAATCACCGGCCTTGGCTTATTTCCTCAGCTCTGCTGACTTCATTGCTCTCTTTTATTTCTTCCTATGTTCGTTTCCCTCAGCTCCTCTCACTGGAAGTCTGTTTCAGGCGCTCCTAGGCACAGCTCACCTTTCTGCTGTCCGCAGTGGGTAGGTTGTAGCCCAGATGGGGGAGGGTGTGAGTATGGACATCATCCGGGCCTGCTTGCTCCTTTTTTTTTTTTTTACAAGACTATTTTTTTCTTCCCTTTTAATCTTTTACACATATATTACTATTTCATTAGGTAGACTTCATTTGTATTTAGTTTTGAATGAGAAAGATCTTTGTGCGCATGTGTGTACACGCACATGTGTGTGCTCACGCTTGTCAAAGTCAGGTGTCATTTCTTAGACAAAGATCCTGACTGGCCTGGAGATGACTGATTGGGCTAACCTGGCTGGCCAGAGAGCCCCCCGTGTCTGCCTGCATCGGTCTCCCCAGAGCCAGGGTTGCAAAGGTGTGCCATGAGGGCCACTTTTATTTATTTATTTATTTTAAAACATGTTCTGGAAATTGAAGTGGAGTGGAAGTGGACTTTGTGGACGAATCTATCTCCCTGGCCCTCTCTTTGAGAAAAATTTAAGTAATTTATTCTAATACTCAGATTGCCGTGGATTGTCCAGTGTGGGCCTTTTCTGGAGGCATAGCTCTGCGATTTTTGTGAGTGCCTCTTTACTTTCTGCACAGCAAGTTGAGGCTCCGGGTTAGCCGTACCTGTCTACCCTAGCCCAGAGCCAGTCTTGTTTCCAAGCCATGTTTGATTGGTTTCCTGGGGAGACCTGCTATCTCTCTCTTTTGAAAGGAAGTGAAGGAGGAGTGGATGGGGAGGAAGGGGAGAGTCTGAGAGGAGTGGGGGTAGGAGAAACTGTGGTCAGGATGTAATATATGTAAAGAATTTAAAAACAAAAACCAACCAACCAACCCTCCCTGGCTCCTAACATTACCCCATTTGCTATGTCAAAACTATGTCATTTGCACAGACTTGATGTGCTCACGCTCGCTCTGTTCCTACCTCTCCTGCTGTCAGTCCTCTGGCCAGAGTCTCCCTTGGGTCGCTTCTCTTCTAGAAGCTTCCTGAAGCATGGCATGTGTTTCATTATCCATCAGAGCTGAAGACCTTCACCAATGTATTCTCACTTCCAGATCTATAGGTTAGTTTTGGCTTTGGCTTTGGGTCTGCAGGACTCCATCCTTTTTCCATGCCAAGACCAATGTTGGAAGAGGAGCTTCTGTTTGGTTCACTCTTTCCAGGACAGCGGGACGTGCAGAGGCTGAACCAAACTTCTCCACCACATTGAAAGCTTCTGCTTGAATGTTCTACATGCTATCCTTGCTCAGATGCTGTTGGTCCAGGCCAGTTACCTGGCCACACTTGCTCTCACACGGAAGCACAACGCAGGCGAGGGCTGGCTGGTTTAAGATGATCAAGCACAACGTAAAACTTCAACCTGGGCTGAGTGATGGTGCATGCCCTTAATCGCAGCACTCAAGATGCAAAGGCAGGGTGGATCTCTCAGCATGGCCTACAGAGTGAGTTTCAGGACAGCCAGGGTTACACAGAGAACCTTGTTGCAACAAATCAAACCAAGCCAACCAACCAACCAATCAAACAAAGAAACAAAACTTGAGCTGGGGTATTTCACTCAGCCCAGTTTCCCAAATTAACAGACTACAGATCCCTTTCCCTGGAGGGCACTGTGGAAATGCCGAACTTATTTAACCTGAGCCCTTAGAAATGGACATGTCCTTGAAAGTCCTGCTGTGTATGAGCTTGGAATGTCCTACTGCTCAGGGTTCACTGAAAGAGACACAGACATTCGAACATTCCTATGGCAGTGAGTTCAGTACCTGGTAGGAGCTGTGAGAAACAGATCTGGAAAAGAATCTCTGACTACTTCATACTTGGACTGTGGCTGGCTCACCAGTGGTCTCCACAGGAACTATCTCTGATCCTTAGCACCTCCCCCATTGTCCATTGCTAAGGAAGTACCACTAAACATTTTTTTGTTTGTTTGTTTTTGTTTTTGAATAAGATTAAGACTCCCCTCGGTTGTCTGTCTATCTCTGTGTGATGACTGCCTTTGTTGGAATCAACTGTCTGAATAAGGAACTGCTTGAAATGAAGGTGACAGTGGCTTAGTGAACTTGCCATTCATGGCAGGTCACCTTACTTCTGTAGCCTTTGCTTATGGAAAGCAGAGAAAATAAAACCTAAATTAGGAACACACAACCTTCCATGATAACAGGAAGTAAAGGGCTCCTAATCTTGAAGTCATGGGATGTAGGTCTCTGGGCTAAAGGGCAGGTGGGACATGAGGACATCCTCTCTTTAGACAGTAACTCGGGCACTGAGTTTGTGTTCAGTTGATGATTCTAGTCTTTAGTCTTGTACTTTTTAGTCTTCTCACCACCGATAAGAGATTCTGCAAGGAACCTAGAAGTTCTCAAGGGGAGAGAAGTGCTGCCCACGTACAGAAAGGTGGCGTGTCATACCACCTGAGTTGCTTTCTGTTTTTTATCCTAAGCATGTACTCTTTCAAGCTCCTCTTTAATTTGTTACTGTTAAATGGATGGAACTAGCCATTTAACCGTCTTTGAGTGTACAATTGTGTAGGGTTTGGTCTATTCACCACACATATAACTATAAACACTATAGCTTCCAGAAAATTTGCATCCTCCTGAATGAACTCTGCCCCTTAATAAAAACTCCTCCTTGCCCTTTCCCTGCCCCGGGCCACTTTGTTCCCTATCTTTTTAAGGGGACTCATACATGTTTTGGCTTTTGTGCATTGACTATTTCTCTTAAGACAGTGTCTCAAGGTTCATTTGTATTGCCTCACCTCAAAGGGTGGGAACGTGCTGGTTCTTTGTTTGTTTGTTTTTTTATTTCTGTGGTTAGCTTAGAATTGAAGCAAACTGTGTTTTAGCTCAGAAACCTCAGCAAGTTTTGATTTAGTGGGCCCAGGCTCCTCTTCTCCTAAAGTGCTGTGAATGAGATTTAAACATTTATGCTAAACAATAGCATTCTATTAGTAGCACACAGACACAACAGAATCTCACTTTTCCTCTAGTGGAATATTCCTCCATTGTTGTACGAGCCGTATTTCATTTATCCACCCATCTGCTCATGGATGCAGGTTGTTCCCACCTTTCGACTGTTGCCAATAACACTGCTACAAAAATGGGGGAAACCAAGCCTTGTTTGGAAGGTTCCAGCCCAAGTCTATAGCCCGGAAGTCCTGAGTCTTAGCTGCAAGGAGACACAGGGTTGGTGAGTTTAAGAAGACCGACAACGATTGGCTAAAGTTCTGGTTTGAAGTCTAATCATTTTGGTGCCTTTTCCTTTCTCCTGAAATCTGACTTTCTCCTGGAATCTAACTCAGCTCTTAGATCCACCTTGGTGTGGTGGCAGACAGATGATGGAAGGCCTTGGGTTGGAAATACCACAAGGCCAGCTGAGTTCTGCTCCTTACCATATTTAGGGGGCATTTGCTGGGGTGGAATTGAAAGTATTACTACGGAGTGACAGTTGTTTAATATTCAAATCACACGAACTTTCTGTGTTATGGTTTTGGCATTTGATGCATTAGACTCCGTGATACGATTGACTTTGTAAGTTGGAACTGTGTTTACTAACAGAGACTGACACCATTCTGCTAAGCGTTTATATTAGACCCACTGCGGTGATGTGGGATCCAGAAAGATAGTTTAGGGTGGCTGGAACCCACGCTGGCCAAAGTTTAAATTTCACAAGAAACTTTCTTGGAGATGCAATCCATGTTTCACTCATTTGGGCTTATTATGGGATGATGGATGTGAGGGAAGAGGAGGCTGGGTCCAAAATAGGGAATTATGGGAGTCAAAAGTCAAAGGGATTGCTGGTTTTCAAGAAACGGTCCAAGGGGAACCAGAAAAGCACTTAATGGTCTGACTTTATTATTGTTTTCTCTCACAAGGCCTTCTTGGCTGTGGGTATAAATACACACTCATTAGTAGAAGTTTCCAGCTTACATTTTCTCTGGAGAATAAGTAAAGTCTGCTCATTCCAAGATGGGTCAGTGGGTCTGGAGCCAGTTTTCAGGATTGTTATGGCCCAGAAACGGGTGACATCATTCCCTCTTCTGCACTCAGCCTAGATCGGGACCAACTGGCCTCACCCAGGAACTGTCAACACATTTTAATTTAGCGCTGTTAGTATTGTCCTGGCCTCATAAGGTAGTTTTAAACAGACTTACGCAAAGCTCCAATACAATATTAGTAAGGTCCAGATAAGTCAGAAAACTGTAGCAATTTACACCATCTTAGAAATTATGATTTTAAATTTCTAGAGGGGCTCTGTATGGTTAAAATGATAAGCAAGCAGATTAGTTCTATTCCTAAACAGGTTTTGGTTTTAAAATTTTTGCATATTAATTTTTAACTGTATAAATATAATTACCTATAAAGATGCTTATAAAAACTTGCCACAGAAAGAACTGTCCACAATCTACACCCTCAGAGCTATGAAGGTATTTTGGTATGATTCTTTATAGTATGTCCTCTTAGTTACTTTTCTTTGCATATTTAATTATAATTTAGGGACAACTTGGTACCTTTTTATTTTCACTTAATGTTCTGTGAAAACATTTCCTGTGTTTTTACATTGCCTTCAAACCCTTGATAGAAAATGGCTTCACCAAAGAAAAAGCATGACTTCCAGGTTTAAACTAAACTAGGCTATGGGCATTTCCAGATTTGGGATTGAAGCTCTGATCATTCCAAAGGTCTATGACACAGAGCAATTGGTAAGGTTTTTTTTTTTGGCATTTGGGGAATCACAAGATTGGTGTTCAGAGCTAGCCATCAGACCCTGCTCTGACTGGTTGGTTGGCTTTGCCTAACTTACTTTCTGATTATCCCAAACTGAAGTATTTGGTTTATTTATTCATCATTGAGCAGGTTTTAAAGCAAGGTAGCATAAAAGGTCTAACGTATGCATTGAAGAGAAGGCTCTAAGAAGGGATACTGAACGCTATACCCTAGCTTCCCCTTAAAGGACTTTGATGACTCAGTCCGGTCTCTGGAGAGTTTGGTTGACAGATCTTAGTGACAGCCTGTTCCCATGGGAACCTTTTTTCTCCCCACCACTGACCTGTTTCTGCTCCAATCCCTGCTTTTAAAAGCATCAGATGTAGGGGCCTGAAGAGAACTGGGGACTGGTGGAAAGGCACAGACAGGACGAGACTAGGATGGATTGAGCACGGGTGAACAGCACAGAGATTCTTGCCGGTGATGACTGGCCACACCGCCTCATCTCACGGATGTGGCAAGGAGTTTGCGATGTAGATCTGGAAGTAAGCTGGATAGAAGACAGAGAAAATGTAGAGAGGAAAGTGATGACGGATCACGTCCTGATGAAACGACATGTTTACGGTAAATACAGAAAAGGCAACCCCTCTTGTTGACCAATACAGATAATTCCCACAGCTTGGGAAATGAAGTTGCTGTTGTGAACCTGAGTCCTAGAAGACAGGCAGCGAGCTTCCCAGAGCTCAAAGGAGCCTGTCTCAACCCCCAGACTGAGCTTTCAGCTCATGTATAAAAATATTAGCATTCCTTGTTCAAACAAATAGGATACAGTCTGGGGACACACGGTTGTCTAGCTTTACTTTGAAAAGAATGCTTATGAAAACACAGAGCATAAACAGTGGAAGAAGGCTATGCCTTGACCCGTGCAGCCACACTGGCGTTCACCCTCTAGGAGAAGAAGAATGTCTTAAGGAAGAGAAGGAAACAGCCTTCGCTTTTCCAAATTCGTTCTCAACAAAATTCTTGGTTAGACTCTAAAGACATGCTTTCTTTTCCTTCTTTGTCTCCCTTCCTTCTTGAAACTTTTAACACCCCCCTCGCCCTCCCCCCCTGCCACGAGCTGTCTGGGAGGATGCCGAAACAGCCAGCATGTTAAGAGTACATTTCCTATGCAAACAAACACAGCTCAGACCCAAGAGAAAAGAGAGCAGTCCTGTCAACCCGAAAGGACCCAGCGCATGGTAATTTCTGTAATTGAAGTATCCAAGGGATCCCAGGGTACAGGAATGACCCATAAAACGGGACTGGGACCACACAAAAACACATCCCTGGCTCCAGGCAGGCACTGAAGAGAAGCAGGCCCTTAAGAGTAGGAAGCAGCCGGCTCACATGAGATGATCTTTAGAAATCCCCCCCTTTAAAATTAGAAATCCCCCTTTTAAAATTAAAGTCCTTTCTAAGCTCCCTCTGGAGCTGAGGCCATGAAACCCGCACAGTGCCCGAGAGAAGACAAAGAGCGAAGTCACAGAGACCATGGCACCTCTGAGTTTCTTTCTCAAGGTCTTTGGGTCTTTTATAAACTCCTCAGACCTCATGCCAGGGATTCCTACTGACTTAGTGTCCATGGAGAATTTACACACAGAAGACCCAGGGCCAGCTGGCTGTATACATGTTCTGTTTTTTAATTATAATTTTTCTTTTCTTTTTGAGATTATAATATAATTTCTCCCTTCCCCTTTCTTCCTCTAAACACTCCCATATTCTCCTTCTTACTCTCTTTCGAATGCATGGCCTCTTTTCCTATTAAGTGTACATATATGTAATATATTCATAAATATAACCTGCTCAGTCTGTATAATACTACTTCTATGTATATGGTTTCAGGGCTGATCACTTGGTGTTGGATGACCAATTAGTGTGCTCTTCCCTAGAATATTCAAAGACAACATCTAATTTTTTTTTCAGATAATCAATAGGCTGGATGGTGAAAGAGTTCTTAAGTCCATTTTGGGCATCTATCTTTGGGTTTTTGCCAGCAAAAAGTTTGCTTTTTTTCTGTTGTTCACTTGTTATAAAATATTCAAGTGTCCAAATTTTTTGTAAATCTATCTATCTATCTATCTATCTATCTATCTATCTATCTATCTATCTATCTATCATCTAATCTATCATCTATCTGTCATCTATCTATTATCGATCTATCTAATCTATCTATCATCATCTATCTATCTATCTTCTAATCTATCTATCATCTATCTATCTGTCATCTATCTAATCTATCTATTATCTATCTATCATCTATCTATCTATCTATCTATCTATCTATCTATCTATCTATCTATCTATCTATCTATCATCTATCTACTATCCATCTACCATCCATTCATCCATTGATCACCAATCTAGCTATCTTTCTGGGCATCTTGCAGTTCCCACTGTAATTCCAGAGGAAGTGTCAGGGGCCAGAGGCTGGCAGGGAATAGGCCCTTCCTTTCTCAGCAGGGTGGTCATCCAGCCTCTCAGAAGACGGAAGGCTGATTTCCTCAGTGTAAGTGGCAGCTTTGACTGGCTGCAAGGAGATCCTTAGTTTGTTTAATTTGGAATAAAGTTTTATGAGTTAATCTCTAGTGAGGGACAGCAGCAGCAAACACAGAACATATTGGTCATTATTCTAAGTATTTCTACATTCTTTCTCATGCATGGAAGGAGAGAAAATGTTTTTAAAAAATCTGCAATACTCCCCAAGGAAGCATGATACTTAAACACGTGTAAGTATCTATGTGAGTGTGTGAGTGCACATGTATGTGTGATTTTGTTTTGACCGGACCATCTGGTGCACAACACACCCAAGGAAAAAAGGTAAACATTTACCAGGAGATCCACATGGCTTCTGCTGTGTATACACACATCGTAGAAGACTCTTATGTCTCTAGAAAGGAGAGATAAACACAGACCTCTCTGCGCCTTTACCGACACAGCTCTGTTCATTGCAGACTGAACTTTTATTTATTTTAGTGGGCTTTCCAAACTCAGGTGGGCCGAGATGCCAGGGAGACACCCGCAGTCTGGAAATGATCAATACCACCTCGGAGGAAATGCTGCCTTTCCCCTCAAGTTTAATAACAGGGGAGGAAAATGCAGGGAGATTGTGAGACGATGGTGTGCTGAAAAGCAGATTAAATCTTGATTACATCACAACATAAATAATATGAGAACTAAACATGTTAAAGGTGAGCTTGAAGTGCTCTTAAAAACAAAGGGGGCAATTTACCTGATTTATTAGGGGGAGAGAAACGGAGCTTGGTGTGTGTTCTGTGGGTTTTATGTTTAATGGGACAGACTTTTAGGGAAACTGCTGAGGATTTGAAGACGCTAAACCCACAGCTCCTAGGATGCTGGCTGGAGTTTTTGAGCCGAGAGGAAGGGAGAAACCACCCATCAACCAGGTATGCCAGCCAACCAGCCACAGAACCCAATGGAATGCTGGGAGCCTAGACTCTGAAAACTTGACTATTGTTTCTGAGGGGTTCCAGGTTATCAGGCCACACTATAAGGTATCACTTGAACCCAACAAAGAAATAGAGATTTACTAGGAGTTGTGGGATGCCCTTGATAACTGGGACCCCTGTTGTTCTTTACGTGTCTCTGAAAACTCCTTGGCGAGACTCAAATCTAACTTTTTTTTGGTATGTTCATTGCAGTCTGAACATCTTGTAACAAGTTCAGGCTTGGGGCTGGAGAGATGGCTCAGTGGTCAAGAGCATTGCCTGCTCTTCCAAAGGTCCTGAGTTCAATTCCTGGCAACCACATGGTGGCTCACAACCATCTGCAACGAGGTCTGGTGCCCTTTTCTGGCCTGCAGACATACACACAGACAGAATATTGCATACATAATAAATAAATAATAATAAAAAAGTTCAGGCTCAAAACCCTCTTCTGAGGTCTTGAGGTCAGTTTTCATAAAGAGTAGATAGCATATGATTGAAGGCTGCGCTGTTGGGAACAGGGTGGAGGATCTGACATGTTTCTAGTGTGTCTAGGAGTCCTCCTGGCTTACCATGTCAGTCTGTAAGATCTGCCCTGCATCTAAGGTCATGGCTTTCAGTGTGCTGGGAAACCCAGCTTCTAAGAAGCAAGCCTCAGCAGGATTGGGGGAAAGGCTCACCAAAAGCCTCCATGAGCTGATGAGATCTGTAAGAAACTTGGAAGGCATTTGCCTCTCTGCCCTGACGCATGTGACAAGGCTATAGACTTCCAGAGGACAACGGCCAGGCCTGTTTGCTCACCAACTGACACCCAAAAGCACGAGAATGAGAAACTAAAAGATACTGATGAGTCAGTAAAATGAAAAAATGAGAAGCAGCGAGGGGCTTCCAGCCACTCAGTCTGGCGGACTGTAACCTCATGCGACCCATAGCGTGACTTTCGTGAAGGGGAGGGCATCTCAGCAGCGTGGGAGCAGTGTAAGAGAGGAGCTGGCAGAACGATGGCTTGGGAGATCAAACATCTCTGCCTGTCATTGATAGTGATGACAGTCACCGTCTGTTATATGCCAAGTGTGCTGCTTCTGGAAGCAAAACAAAGAGAAACAGACGACATCTTTGACCCTGGACACGGATGGGTAGATCGGCAAATCTCAAATTCTCTAGGGCTGTGAGACAGAGTCACCTAGGCTGAGTAGGCCTATGCAGGAGGAGCTGCTTGCTTGGGGACTCTTCAAGAAAACACGAGTCACAGGCCTTTTGCCTTAGCACCCTGGAATGCTGTAACTGGCAACTGAAGAGGCTTCCTGAGATAATGTATATGCTTATTCTTGACAAAACATTCTGATATTTTATGTTTGATTCCGCTCTGATTTCAAAAACTTCTTCACACACTGTGCTGAGCTGATCTTCCCCTCTGGTGCTTGGAAGCAAAACCTGTGGATATATTTTAAGGGGCTGGAGATGGCAGGATTTGCTTTTCTATTTCTACTTTATTGAGCTATATATAGTTCATAGTCCACAGACATTACCAATTTAAAGTGTGAACGTCAATGATTTTGGTATATTTACAGATAAGTGCAGGCATCCCCAGAGTCAAATTTTAGGCAATTTTCCAATCTTTAAAACAAAATAAAAACCCTTATTCTAGAGGCTTCTCAGCCACTAGAGGCCTCTTTGGGCAGTTGATTGTAGCTGGAGGAGGGTGCTTATTTTCTTAGTGGTGTAGCCACTGTCAAGTTGCCCATACTCTGGTGAATAACCCCACCGCCATGCTCACGCATGCAGCCCTGATTAAACTCAACGGGTCAGAAAGAGCCAAATTCAACAAACAAAAGGCATGAAAGCAGAGGGTTCTTTTCAGAAAGGAGAAGGGATTCAGTGAGAGTGAGGGGTTGAGAAGGTGATGGTGTGTTAGAAAATGACCAAAAATACATGATAGGCATGTATGAAATTGCCAAAGGATCCCAAAAGAAATTTGTATTTATGGGTCATCTCTCGTAATCCCCTTAGTCCATATAGCTTCACACAACTGGGAATCTGCCTGCAGTAAACAGAGACTTGCCTGTTCTGGGCTGACCATTGGTCTCAAATGACATCTGGACTGCGTGACTTTCTTCCCACTGAATTTTTTAAATACTTCCCAGTGCTTTTTTTTTATACTGACTGTTCCAGCACTTCATTTCTACAGCTTAATAATGCTCCATTGTTTGGGAAATGCTGCATTCCCTTTGTCTATTCACCTGGGTGGTTCATCTCCATTTCAAATTCAGGTCACTCCATCTCCGTGTGCTGACTAAACGCTGACCCCTGAGAGGCGTGTTCTTGGCAGGTGCCTGGACGCTCCTGCTGGTGAGAGCGGTTCCTGGTTCTGTTAGCAGCCGCAGGATCCATCTTTGAAACTCTTCCTGTGTTTCTTTGTTCACACACTGGCTAGGATCCTGGGAAGAGCAGGCGTGCGGGAGAACTGGCTTTGAAGGACATACACCTAGGGCCCTCCCACTTTCACTGTCTGATGGTCAAGCAGAGCCAGAGGTAGGCTGCATGCATCCTCTTGTCAGGGCCCCTGGAGGGGCTCATTTGGAAGCCCTGCTCTGTACCAACAATGTGTGGCGCCTCTGGCCGGAAGCTGATGTTGATCAGATCGTTCTGATGGAGCCTGCCCCTGAGAAGGGATTTATTCCCAGTCCAGGGCTCCACTCTGCATTTCAGCTCCCTCCTAAGGCCCTCCCTCGTCTCCAAAATCACAAACCACAGCGCTAACTGCAAGGCTTAGGGCCAGAGTTACACTTTTGTTGATTCTCATTTCACACCTCTGAAGGGAACCATGGCACATGTGCCAATCCCGGGTCGCTGGTGTCCTCGTCCTGCAGGGGCCTTACAGCACTCTCACTCTGAAGATGATTTGATTTAATGTTCACTGAAGAGCCACCTTTGGCATGGACCAATATCTGGAATGTTCTGGGCTATTAAAACACTGTCATTTTTCATTTTCCTGGCCTAGTCTCTGATGTTCCATGCTGACATGGCTGTCTGAAATGTACTTGGCATCTTCCTGGGTGTTTGTTAATCCCATGTTCTTTGTGACACATTCCAAGAGGGAAAATAGAAGCAAAGCCAGGGCAGGGAGGAGACAGTGCCACTCAGAGAGAATCCTGGTCTTCCCAAGTGCTGGCTGGTGACCAGACCGGAATGGCAGTGTCTGTGCAAGGTCAGCTGGTATTGCTTGGCCTCACCAGGACACGGCAGATACTTTGCATACAGTGTCTGCATTTATGTGTTTTAGGCAGCTGGAGGATTGGGACCGGCTACTGTCTCAGCAGCAGACCCTAAGAATATGCCATCCGGATGTATCCAGGAAAGGGCGTAGAGCTGCCTGTTAGCAATATCACAGCTGCCTGTTAGCAATACCCTCCTTAATAGGTTTGTTCAGTTGATACCCCATGCTCGTTTTGTGCCAGCCCCTATTCCAGGCTCCAAGGAACCACTCAAGAATTTTCCCAGCCTTTCAGAGTTCCCTTGTTTTAGAGGGACCTATGGGATAGAGTTAAGGCTTCTGAAGAACAATGCCTCAGCTAGTCATGGCGTGGGGGCACTGTTAGGTGGAGGTAGAGGGCTTGCTTTAGGAGGTGATGCTTAAACAGATGGATCAAGAAAGCAAATCAGTGAGCATCAGGGATCTGGAGTGTGCATTCCGGGCTGAGGAAACTGTGCATGCCCAGGTCTCAAGGAAGGTGTGACACGGAGCAATGATGACAGGGTCACTGGTGCCGAGTGACTGGGGGTGACCAGTGAGGGAGAGTGCAAAAACACTTAGGCTCCCCCTTCTTTTTTTCCTAACAGCTGACGTCAGAGCTCTTGAGAGAGCAATGATGCTGTAAATGGAGCGTGTGATGGTGCTGGACCCTTAGCAGGAAGACTGGGAGAACATTGCTCATAACTAGACAATTATAAACCATAAACTTATTGCTACCAAAGCTCCTGGCTTTCCCTGAGGACATGGACACTGAAATAAGTTGTGGCATCTGTAGCCCTCAGCTCCTCCCACAGGAGGGATTTTTACAGGCTTCTAGAGGAGGAACACTGAGGGGAATGGGATGGAGGTCCTGTGAGTGTGAAGATGATACAGGGCTAGAAGAATGAATCTCATCCTGAGAGCGGAAGAGATGGTCCAGTGGTTAAGAGCACCAACTGTTCTTACAGAGGACTCCGGTTTGGTTCCTAGCACCCATGTGGCAGCTCACAACCGTCTGTAATGCCAGTTCCTTGAGATCCAGCAACCTTCTGACCTCTGTGGGTATTGTACAAACATGGTACATAAATACCCCCTATGCATACACACACACACACCCAGGTATACACACATGTGCATGCCTTCTGATGGCCACACATGTACTGTTTGGTGTTTAGGTATCTTCATCAACCTCTCTCTGGCTTATTTTTTTTGTGATAGGGTCTCTCACTAAACTCAGAATTGACTGATTGGGACTGATTGACCAGCAACCCCCAGAGACCTTTCTGTCTCTACCTCCCCTGTGTTGGGTTTATAGGACATAGGATTATGTATTAAATTATATATTACATATATTCATCAATAACTTTAATTATATTGTTTAGTTCTAGCATCACTGAAAGGACAGTTGGCTGGATTTAACATCAATTTTGAAAGTTTCATGCATGCACACAATATATGGCAGTTATGTTTACCCCAAATACCCTCTTTCAGCCACTCCTACTCCTGTTTAACCTCGTCTATTTCTCCTCCTACTCCTGTTTAACCTCGTCTGTTTCTCCTCCTACTCCTGTTTAACCTCGTCTGTTTCTCCTCCTACTCCTGTTTAACCTCGTCTGTTTCTCCTCCTACTCCTTTCGTGTCTGTCTTTGTTTTTGACATGCTGGGCTGAATTCAGGTTTCTTGTATGAGCAGCGGGTGAGGTTGCTGTCTAGAGCACAGGTAATGTACCAGTGGCTATAGAGGTGAAGAAAATGACACCCCCAGCAAGGGTGTGAAGCCTGATGAAGTTCTGAAGGACCCAGTCTTTTGTATAAGGTGTGTGGGAGAACCACAGCCACTGCGCGTGAGCGATTGCGATGGCCATGTTGTGTCCAGAAGACGGTGTCCCACAACACTCCTCCCTATCTTTGGGGTCTTACACTCTTCTACAACAGTCTCTGGACCTTGGAGAGGTGATGTAGATGTCCTGTTTAGGGCTGGGCACTCAGCACTCACTCATTCTCTGCACTTTGACCAGTTTTGAATCTTTGCATCAACCATTGCCCATGGCAAAAAGAAGCTCCTTTGCTCAAAAGGTTAAGAGCAGCGCTGGTCTGTGGTATAAATATGAATATTCATGTCCATTTAGCAACACTGTAGTGGTAGGATTCCCCACTGCATTGACTTCTCCAGCTATGAGATTTTCACCAGGTTTACAGTACTAGGTATGCATTCTGTACCATGGAGCAGGTCTTGATAAAACCAAGAAGTGGTTGGTTACTTCCAAAATAGTCATGCCACTATTCCACCAGTGGGTGTATCTTTTCTGGAAGGTTGCTATTATTATAGTGTGCAGGGTCCCCAGCAGCCTGCATAGCACCTTATATCATACTAAAAGCTGGACAGCAGAAAGGGAGCTTCTAGCTGAATCCTATGTTGATTTTCCTGGGTCCTGTATCCAAAGTGTGTGATCTTCTTCAGCAATTGGTTCTTACCATCTAGTTCACAAGGGATTGAACCCAGATCCTTATGCTTGCACGATGAGCGTTTGACATCCCAAGTCACCTCCTCGGTCTCTTATTTGTACACATTTCAAGAAGGTTACTTATGATACTGAATCACATGGTGAACAGCAAGAGGCAGAAGAAAACCAACATGACAGAGACCAAAAGTGCTGAGTGTGTTGATGAGTTTAGGAGACCAGGTGAAAGGCTGAATGAAGAAGCTACAACTTTTCACCGAGTGTCCAGATGCTGGCTTAGGATGTCTTCAGCTCCATCATGGCATCAATGGGCTGAGGAGCAAAGTTTGTTTGTGTATTGACAACTCTCTAATATTATCACAAGAATGACAGAGCACTTAGTCAAGGAGGAGGAAACCACGACCTGGGATCTGACTCTGCTAGGAGGAAGGGAATTCTGTTGTTCTATCAACAGTGTTAACTCTTAGAATAGCAGGGTTGGCTATTAAGATAGACCAACTAGGGATTTAGAACCAGGAATAATGATGGTATTAGTATAGAGAAAACAAGCAACCCCCCCCCCAACAGTGCCCAATGCAGCTTCCAAAAAGGAATCAGGGAAGTTTTGGGTGACCTTTAGGCTCCCCTCAACTGTCATCATGCTTTGTCGTGTAGTAGGCATAGATTTCCTTCCCTTCTTAAAGATGCCAGATGCATCCTGGGAAACCCTTCTCTTGGACAAGTTTGGAAATGTCTGTAGTTCCTGGTGGAGATTATGTCCAAATAAGGAATGCTGACTAATTACCACTGTTTTGTTTTGCTTCTGTTCCAAGATTGAAATTTCAGAAAGTTTATCCTGAGTTTCTGCATATTTATTTTCTTCCTGGAGATCCCTAACATTTTTCCTTTTTCTCTCAACTGTAAAAACAGTTCCACTATCCTCAATGACCCCTGCCCCAACACACCAAGTTCAACTTCTTTCTGTACCTTTGTCCTAATCATTTCTATTTGGTGATTCTCACCACAGGAAAAGACGCAGAATTTTAGCATTAAGGTGAATTTTCTTCCACTGAAGCAAACCGTTAAAGACAATGGAAAGCAGAATGGATGTGTTTTTCAGGAGCCAGGATTTCCCCCCTCATTGTACCAGCTCATTGCAGACAGCATGTGCACAATTCACTTTTGACTGAATCATAATAAATATAAGACAATATGGTATAAACCACTTTTTATAATGCAATACTCACCAATAAATTCTACTTAAAGCCTTAAATCAAATTGGTACAGATGCAAAAATTATGTAAATCTGGTGGTACCTTCTCCTGACCTTGCCAGGACCCTCCCAGATCCTGGCTCAATAAACTTTTTCTTCCCTAATGATCTGGCAGTTATTCCTAGCAGGAGAATACAGAGGGGGTGCAGTGAAGTGGGGGAGTGAAGCCATGATTCAGGGACCACCAGAGCCCTTAAGAAGATTAATTTGTATGAGGTACCTGAAAAGTTGGAAAAATCTCAATGCATTTCTGAATACACATATTCATTTTGAGCTGATTTCTGTGCCTCTTGTGCCCTGTAAAATTTCAAGGAATGCGGTTGAGGTTTGGAGATTTCCACAAAGATTAAGAGGGGCTATAAAGTGAAGAAATGGTGGTTTTGTGTAACTGTGGGGCATGAAATATTTTCAGTACAAAGATGTTCTGATTTTCAGGATAGAAATCAAATGAACATTTTGTAAACATCTGGGAAGATTTCTGCTACTGCTCTTAATAGCAGAGTGTGTGAGTTTAAGTCTAAAAAGAACCTGCGTCTCTTATTTTTTACTTAGAGTATTGTACAAGACAATTTTTATGTTTGTTCTACAAGCTGGTTGATGAAGCGGCTATATTTTCTACAGATAGCTAGGTCCAGTTGTATGTTCTGTTCAAGGGTCAACCCACTCTGTGTTCTCAGTAAACATTTGTTTGTTGGTTTTTGCTGTGCTGTCCAAACACGTACTTTTCTGGTCCTTTTGAAGGGTGGGTCCCTGTAGCCTGTATGAAATCTGAAATGGTCTGTTGCAGTGGGTTATCCATTTCAAAGTGGAAACACAAGCATGGTTTCTTGTTTCGTTCTTAAAGTCTACACATTAGGCTGGTTTACATTTACTTGGATGGAGGTAGGGAGACTTCTACTGCCCAGCTACCCTTGGATGAGCAGGGAGCAGAGAGTGAGGAGAGAAGAGAAGGGTCAGTCGGGCAGGCTGGGCTGCAGCCCTGTTCTAATATGTGAGCTGTGCGTGTGCAGGTAGATGTGCCCTTCTAGCACAGCTGTTCTTCACTGCAAAATATAGATAATTCTGTTTAACCCTGGGGATAAACAAAAGTCTTTGCAAAGTGATGTACAGATGACGGTAATGTATTTTATAATAAAATAAATATTAAAAAACAATAGAGTAAAAATATAAGCATTTAAAGATGGAATATACACAGAGAATCGAGTCTGGATTATATATATTGTTGTGTTTCTTTTTTGATTTTTTTGGCTGTTAATGAGCTAACTGCACAGAGATATTTGATTGTGGGGTCTGCTAAATCAACATAAAGGTATCTTGACTTCAAAATTTGAGTCTAAGGATATGTTACTTTGAAAAAGAGGTTCTGCTTTTATTCCCACAGAGGATGAGGACCTATGAATTCCTTCTAGGCTAATGTGGTTTTTATAAAACAAAAGCTCCCAAAAAGGTCTCTATGAACCCTAAAAATACTTTGCCCAACAAGCAGCAGGAAGCAGTTTGGAGAAAACTATGCCCAAATTCCCAAAATGATTGTTTATAAATGTTTGTTTTCATTTAAAGGGGCTTGATTATAAGTGGTTAATGATCACAGTCAATTTCCAAAAAAAAAAGAAAGAAAAAATAAGGGAAATATGATATAGAAATAAATACTTTGAATTGGTATGGATCTTGGTCTACTGATGCAAATTTAAGGTGGATTTTGTTACACCGTATAAATGTATTTCTGCTTTGTTTAAGGCATTGTGTTTGTGCAGCTCATTTAAAAATGTAATGTTTAGTTCAGAAATGCAGATCAATAGTTATAACAATCAAACTTTTGGTTTTATAGATATACAGAGATATATTTCAGTTAGATAGATATTTTAACACTTCAAAGACCTACAGAATATGGCATTTAAACTGTTTTAAGAACTTAGACTTTTCTTGACAGTGAGACATGTGGGCTTCTGGCAGCACCAATTACTTCAGAGAGCTTGGTGGGCATTGAAGAGGCTCGTTATGGAATTTGTCTTCAATGTGACAAAGCTAGCCATTTGGGCAAGAAACTGCTCTTGCCTGGACTGCTTGACAGATGCTGTATAAACTGGACATTCAGGACCCACATAAAAGTGACTGCTGAGCTTTTTAAAAGACAAGATGGTCCTTTAGGGTTCCTGATTCACAGAATAAATTGTCAGACATTCTACAGAACATGAAAAAAAGTGATTGACAAACTGCCAATAAAGGCAAAACAGTCTTTCAAATTTCTTGCTTAATGGAAAAGTCTGCCAGATACTATGGGCCTGTGGACTAAAGATGGATGCTGCCATGATACTAAAGAACTTTGGGTGACTGTCCAGGCAGTGAGATGTCTCTGTCAATTCTAGAGTGTTAGAAGCTGCTTGCAATGTACTTCCTGTTTACTTAGGTAATATTATATCCTTCTGGAGTCTTTTAAGAGATGAAGACAGATAGTTATAGTTTTACTTAGTTATACTAAAAGATAAATTAGATATGAAACCTTAGGTTCACAAAGAAATATTGCAACTGTAATTCTTTCTTTTTTTAAAATATTTATTTATTTATTGATTTATTTTTAATGCAATATTCTATGCAGGCCAGAAGAGGGCACCAGACCTCATTACAGATGGTTGTGAGCCACCATGTGGTTGCTGGGATTTGAACTCAGGACCTTTGGAAGAGCAGGCAATGCTCTTAACCGCTGAGCCATCTCTCCAGCCCTGTAATTCTTTCTTGATACCTGTTTTGTTATATGTAATTTTGCTATGTTAAAGTTTTAAAACCTTCCTTTTATTTAGACAGAATAGGGGACATGATGTGGGATTCCCTTCTGTATGCTGTGAGTATGTTTTATTACCATTAGTTAATAAAAAAGATGCTTTGACCTATGGCAGGGCAGAATATAGCAAGGCGGAAAATCCAAACAGAGACAGAGGAGTAAAGAAAATGGAGTCAGAGAGATACCATGTAGCTGTCAGAGGAAAAAGATGCCAGAACCTTACCAGTAAACCACAAGCCTCCTGGTAATATATAAAAAAAAATAGAAATGAGTTAATTTAAGATGTAAGAGCTAACTAAAAATATGCCTGAGTCATTGGCCAAGTAGTGATTAATAGAGTTTCTGTGTTTTTATTTGGATCTGGGTGCCCGGGAAAGAAAGCCCAGTCTCGTTTACATAATATAAGTGTCTGGTTATAGCAAGGTCATTTGTTGAAAACACTCTTGTTTTGCTAATAAACCATTTTTTCATCTTTATCAAAATAAAGAGTCCACATGTGTGTGGATCCATTTAGAACTCTCTTCTCATTGCCACTGGTCCTTGCTTAGTCGGATAGGACCATGCTGGCCTGGGCCACTTCAGCTTTGGAATAAGTCTTGAAATAAGATAATACTTATTACCCAACTTTGTTCTCTCTCAGAACTGCTTTAATATTCTGGATTACTTGTGTTTTCAAATAAAATTTATCATTGGCCTGTCAGCATCTCTCTGCTTCCTTTTTTATTTTTATTTTTAATTTTTGTTGTTGTTGTAGGCATCACTGTGCAGCCCAGGCTGGCCTGGGACATTTGATCCTTCTGCCTCGGCTTCTTGAATCCTGGGATTACAGGTGTGTGTCTTCATATTCAGCTTCTAGCATGTCATTTTCTAAAACTGAAAAAAAAAAGTGGCTGGAATCTCAAGAGGGACTGTGTTCAGTCTGTTGCTTGGGATGCAATGACATCATGCTACTGAGTTACTGGCTCTACGAACAAGCACAGTCTTCTAGTTTTCACATCTGGAAGGTTCCCCTCAGCAGTGTTTTATGGTTTTTAGACCTTACAGGCATGGAATTATTTATTTATATTTCTGATTGTCTTGATGCTATTGTAAATTGTATTGTTTTAGAGTTTTATTTTTTAAGTGTTCATCTTGATCCTTCAGCCTTGATACACTTATGTGTTAGCTCTGGTAGCTTTTCTGGCAGATCCCACTGAGTTTTAATATAGATTGTGAGTAACAGAAGGAAAAAAATTTTTCCTCTTCTTTTCCCATCTCTGCACCTCTTGTGCCGTCTTCTTGCCTTGCTGTGTTCAGAGTCTTTCATACAACACTGACGAGAATTAGTGGGAGGAGACACCTTGTATTGCTCAGAATCATAGGGAAGAGTCTGACTCACACTGTGAAACCTGATGTATGCTTTTCACAGAGGCACTTGGTTAGTTGGGGAAGCTCCCTTGTATTCCTAGATGCTAGAGGGACTTTCCTTTTATGTAAACCAGAAATGGATGCTGGATTATATCAGGTACTTTCTCAGTCTCAATTGAGATGCCCATTACTATGGTAACTTTCATGAATTTTCAAATGATAAACTTTTTTTTTTTACTGTGAGGGTAGCCATCATTAGTCATGTCGTATTTATATAACTTCATATTTTATAGATACATAAATCATGTTAGATTTAATGTCCAAAGGATTATTTAGCATTTTTTGTTTTGTTTTTCTCTGTGTAGCTCTGATTGGCCTGGAACTCACTCTGCAGACCAGGATTTCCTTGAAATCATAGCGATCCTCCTGCCTCTACCTCCCTGTGTGCTGGGATTAAAGATGTGTACCACCATCATCTGGCTATTTAGCATTTTAATATCTGTGCTCATGAGAGAAATTTGTAGTGTATTGTACTATTTTTGGTTTTGGAGTTGCTATAGTAAAGCTCTCTTACAATGACTGGAAAGAATTCTGTCCTTTCAAATTTCTGGTAGACCTTGTTTAGATGGTTATTATTTCTTTCTTAAATACTTAGTAGAATCTATCAGTGAAGCCATATGTCCTGGAGTTTTCTTTGTGATAAGGACTTAACTTCAGATTCAAATTCTTTAGAGAAAGAACACTGCCACGCCACGAATTTCTTCTCGGATAACTCAGATAATCTTTGGTATCCCAGGCTATCTCGAACACATAGCAATCCCATCTTAGCTAGAATTACAGGCCCTCTGATGTTTATCTGTCAGCTTAGTGGCTGCATATTAATCCTCTGATATTTTAATGATTGTCTGTGGCCCCACCAGCCACTCAGGCCTGCAGGGCCTTTTGATCCTGAGCCCTGGCTCTGCTGCTGCCCAAATACATAGGTTTAAACAAAGTCTCTATCATTCTATTTACCAACAAAGGCTCGGAAGTCAGATGTGGGGGTGAAAACCATCTAGATGAGACAGGCTGAGAAGAAACCAGCTAACCTCACTTTTTGGCCAGAGATCCAGTACGAGATGTGTCTCTTCCTAGCCCCCAAAATCAAAAGGAAGTGCCAAATTCAAGTCCCCGCCCTTTCCTTCCTGTGTATCTTCACTATCCAAATTGCTGGCTTCTTGACAGCCAGCCAGTTCTGGTCAGCCAGTTGCTAGTTCCGCCCCACTGGTTCAAAGTAAATTTTATTTAACAGACTGGAGAGTCACAGTGCAATCAAAATTCCTGCAACACCCCTCCAATAGGTGATTGCCAGTGCTATTGGCACCCTCTTCAACCTGACAGTAAGGCCCTATTGCTGAAGGCATGACTTTCGTGTGTCATTGGACATAGAGAAACTGAGCAGTACTAGACCAGAAGCATTCAGCTGACCAGCATTTGGAGTGCTATGCATCATCAGAGGAGAAAAACAATCCTCAATTTTACCCTGCTGCAAACCCTGCCATCCAAAACAGTGACCTGGCTGCAGGATACACTGGTACAATAGCAGTAGAAATATTAGGGTAGTAGCCAGCTATTTTTTTGGGTTGTAGTTAAGGCCCACACCATGAAATCCACACCTGACACTGTTAATGAGGCAAAGAACAGGAGACTAGATAGGCCAAGTGCCCCAGGAGAAAGCCCAGGGCTATTACTCTGCTAACAGACCGTAGGAACACAGCAGTGTACCACTATACTCATAGATCAGAGCATCATTCAACCTTCATCAGAGACACTCCTTGCAGTAGGTGGTAATTAACCCAGAGTCCCAAACTGGGGCAGTGTATAGACAGTGAGAGACCTTGGATCATTCAGTCATAAATGAGATGTCTTGATCAAACCCTTCTCCTCAAGACTCTGGGGTTTATTCAGAAGAGGAGGCAGAACAATTTTAGAGCCTTGGGGATGGCTCCAAAGAAATAGCATTTTCCAGACACAACAGTGCTGATGTACATATGAGCTCACAGAGATTGTGACAGCGTGTGTAGGGTCTATACAAATTCACGCCAGTCAAAAATCCCAGTGCAGAGAAGGGGAAGTGGACTCAAGGTCGCATTCCTAATTGAGGAGCTGTTTATGGTTGCTACCTTCTGGAAGATGGACAATAAGCTTTCTTCAGTGGAGTGAAACTGAATATATCAACCTCATTTCAGGGCAGCCCTTATGCTTAGGAGCAGTTAACCAATCGAAATGACAAAATGGACTCCATTGTGTGTGTGCATGTATGTGTGTGTGCTGTTTTTGGTTAAGGTTCAGAAGCTTTAGTCTTTTTTATTTTTGCTTCTCTCTCTGCTTTTGTTTTTGAGAGAGATGAAGAACATGAAATTGGGTGGGTAGGGAAGTGAGAAAAGCTGAGAGGTTTTGGCCAAAGGGAAAGAATATAATTAAAACACACTGTAGGAAGCAATTTAAAAAGAATAAATGAAATAAAAACACTGGACAAAAATAGTCACAACAAAAAGTAGTGTAGGCTGTTTAACTTGTTGACTTAAACTTGTGTCTAATAATTTGCCTTTATTGTGCTTTCCATATTTGTAGAATGTGAAGTGAGGCCACAGATCTCATTTGTCCTCCTGGTAGATGTGCCTTTTCTCTGTTTGACTGAATTAGTCTGGCTGCCAGTTTATTAACCTTTTAATCTTCGGAAGGAACAAACTCCTGGTTTCCTGTGTTTACTCTTTGTCTCCTATTTCATTGGTCTTTGCTCTGATCTTTATTTTCAGTTCAATTCATTTCCCCCCAGTGTCTTGTGGCAATGAGGAAGGGATTTGGGCAACTGACCTCTCCAGATTTGTCCTCACAGCCTGTGGTGCCTCTTTTACTCAGTTCAAACTGCTTTCCATTTCTCTTCTGACATTTTCTTTGACTTAAAGGCTATTTAAAGGTACAGTGCTTAGTTTGTAAATATTTCTAGTTGTTTTTAGAGATCTTTCTTCTATTGATTTCTAGTTTTGTTTCATTGTGGCCAAGTAATATATTTCATCGAAACTGTAGGGGGCTGGAGAGATGGCTCGGTGTTCAACAGCAGGGGACACTCCTACAGGGGACCTGAGCCTGCTGTCCAGCACCCATGCTGAGTGGCTAATAATTATTTAGAACTTGAGTTCCAGCAGGTCTTCTGGACTCTGTGGGCACCTGTGCTTACAGGAGTGCACACACACACACACACACACACACACACACACACATGCATGCACACGCATGAACACACAACATGCTAAATAAATAAAACAAAAATGGAATTGTTTTGCATCAAAATAAAACTAAATAAAACTTGTAGCTTGGAAAATGCTTTGAATGCACTGGAGAAAAGGCAAAGATTCTGCAGTTAGTTGGACAATTCTATATGCTTCAATGAGGTCAAATTGGTTGACAGCATTTACAATAACTATATCCTTGAGGCTTCCCTGCCTACTTCTGTCCCTCACTCAGAGAGCTATAGGACTCTCAGACTATGCTTGCAGATAAATTTTCCTTGGGTCTTCTGAACTGTGAAGGGTTTATTTCTCCAGTTTTAAAGGCTAAAGCTTGACAGGAGTGGTGGCGCACACCTTTAATCTCAGGGTTTGGAAGGCAGAGGCAGGCGGATCTCTGTGAGTTCGAGGCCAGTCTGGTCTACAGAATGAGTTCCAGGATACATAGCCAGGACTGTTACCAAGAGAAACCCTGTCTCCAACAATAACAACAATGACAAAAGTGTTGAAACTTTTTTTTAACTGGGGTTTTGTAATTTCCTTGCACTTTTTAGTAAAAATTTATCCCTAACTATTCCTGTTTATGATGCTGTGGGAAGAGGTGAATGAGTTGTTCTCTACGTGTGATGTAAGAGGACACGTGGAGCTAGGTGGTGTTAGACATTCCATCTTGTTTAGTTCTCAGTTTGAATTTGTTTGAACTCTCAGGGCCCGATGCAAATATTCTTGAAAAGAAAATGCTTCCCTTTCTAGGAAAATGTTGACCCCTCTCACATTTACTAAGAGATGGTTCTCATTTGCAACATATTAGATTTCTTTCTTTATATCGTCCTTTAGTATCTCCTATAAAATAGTCCTATTGAATATTTTGTATTTTTTTAACTTTATTTCCACACTATTTGAGAAACTTTTTATGTGAATTTCAGACCTCTTTAAGTCAGCCAAAGCTATTTTTTAAACTCATTATTGGAAAGGTCTAAAGAAGACATGACCATATTGTTATCCTCCAAGTCCGCTAATGAGTTGTTTAACTTAACATTTAATTAATTATCCATGCAAGGATCTTGTACCTTAGGATTTGTCTAGAATGCTAGAATGCTTTTAACATATCTATCTATCATATCCTAAAAAAGTAAAATAAAAAACTCAGCTCTGTAGAAGGGATGGAGAGCTTTGCCATCTGTGGAGGCACTGTTGGAGTTTCCTAGTGAAGGAATAATGGAACAATGGAGAGACCAAGCTGTTCATTGTCATTCACTGAGCATGGATGGTTAAAAGTAGGAACTGAACTACTGGTCATGGTGATGGTGACTTCAGCAACAGGATGCATGCCCCAAGTCAGGGACCTCAGCGGGAAGGACTTTCACTTTCTGTTACCACAGGGTACATGAACCCATTCAGACACCATGTGTGCCTGCTCTCTTTTCTCATTAAAAAAAATAATTGAGAGTTCATTTTACTTATGTGTCATTTAACCTCTTGGAGCAAACAGACCCAGAATCTCATTGCTGTGAACACGTGGCTTCAGACTATGTCGGGCTTTTGGGCAAAGGCCAGAAGGGTGTGTCTGGAAGAGAGATGTCAGCATTTTTCTTGAGGAGATTTAATTGGAAATAGAATGGTGGTTCAGCTGAGAGAAGGGATCAAAATGCAACAAGCTGGTGTTTTCCTTCTCGTCCCTTAATGGACCATAATCCCGCTCGTAAAAACCCACCACTTTAACTTTGGCCGTCTTACTTTCCCAGGAAGCTTTATTACTGAGTATTAGGCTTGAGTCAAGGCGCAGTTTCTCCAAGGTAGGTTTGAGCCCAGGCTATGGCCGAGGAGAATGTGTTTGTGGATGAGTCAGGGATCCCTGACAGCCCCGCGGTAAGTGTATGTGGCCTTCTGAGGCCTCATGATTTTTTTCTGGGCAGAGAAAAATATGCTTCAGCCCATTCCATACAAACCATATCTTTGGACGAGGATGAGTAAGGAGGTGTGGTGAGTTCCCAGGGCTCATATCCACCCTGGGAACTATGCTTCTCTGTGTACTCTGGGTATTCTCACAAGAGGGGTCGGAGCCTGCAGGCGCTCTGGGAATGGGATATCCTCACCAGACGTCCTGGAGCTACTATGTAGGCCGGGCTGGCCTTGAACTCACAGAGACCCGTCTGCTTCTGTAACTACCATTGGCTACTCTTGACCTTGGTGTCCAGCTTTGGACAGTTCACAGACAGAACTGTTCCATCCAAGCTGAGCAGGCTCCTGACGTTCTTGTAGACACTCCACCCCTCTCCATTATGATAAGAAGTGGGGTCTCCTGTAGCCCAGATTCATTCTGACTTCCTACGGAGCCCTAATGTCAAACATGACCCACAGCTGGGACTACCGGAGTTGGGAAAGGATGCAAGCTATCTTTCTATGATTCTAATGAGAAAAACAAATGATTCACCAGATTAAACTCTTTTGAAATTACAACAGACTTCTGACCATGCTTGAGTTTAAAAGAGAAATGCCTTGGGAGATGAAGTGTTTCACTTAAGAACAAAACAAAACAATGAAGCCTTGCTTTTCCAAATATGCAATTGAATGTCCCACTTGCCCTGGAGCACTTTCCAGATCCTCCAGAGGACAGTGACTGATTCTCCCACACCCACCCCAGAGCAGCCGAGCTGGCTCTGTGACCATTCGGAGGATGAAGCGATGCTCTCCTCTGCATCCAGAACAAGCGGGGGATACTGTGTAGGCAGCAGGCAATTATTCTGGTTGGATGAGGGCCAGGTAAGCGAGGATTCAGTTGTTCCTTTTGCAAAATCTATGTACCATCTGATCCTTAATGAGCCCATGTCCAGGCTGGCATTAATTTACACCTCATCCCAGGAAGGCAGCTCTGGGGTGGGGATGCCATTAATGGAGTCTTGTTTCTTGGCTCCAAGGGAGTGGCAGGGATGCTAAGTGGGCTTGGATCTGCTTGCTCAGAGGAGAGTGTATTCCAAAACAAGGGCAGGAGTTCACCGAAAGGTCGTCCTACTAGAAGCCAACAACAAGCTGAAGGGGCCAATCCAGACACCAGGCATGTGCGGTGTGTTTTATTGATTCACCAAAAGCTCGCGGCCGGCTCACCCAGCACCAAGCACAGCACTAGCAGCACAATGTTCCATCAGTCGGCTGCCCATCACTGTGACAAAATACCAAGAGGATCTGCTCGAAGGAGGAGAAGTTGATTGGGCTCCTGGATATGTGGTCCTGTACTTCGGGCTTTTGGCGTGGCGGAATGTCACAACAGGGAATGTGTGGTAGAGAAAGGCTGCTTACCTCATGATGGTTGGAAGCAAAGAGAGGGGGGGAAGGTCTGGAGACAAAAATGTAACCTTCTAAGTCACCCCAAGTGACCTGCTTTTTCCAAATAGACCCCCTTTTCTACAGTTCTCACCACATTCCCAAAACCCTTTAAATCACGACTCATCAGTGAGTTTGCCCGTTGAAGAAGCCAGTATCCAGTCACCTCCAGAGATCCCACCTCTGAATGCTGTATTCAAGACCGAGATCTGGGGACATGAGCCTTTGGGGACATGTCAGAGAGGCCCCATTGACTGACTTGGTGGCCTGCAGCCACGAATAGAACCCTCGAGGTTAGAGGCAGAGTGTGGACACGTGTCTTCACAGAGCTGTGTTCACCTGCCCTCAAAAGTGCAACATGGGAGGCACAAGGCGAAATCCTTCTTGTAGGTGGAAGATACAGACTGAATCCAATTAGGGAGCTTTCAAAATTTACTGAAGATAACCAAGTGTCAGGATGCAAGGCTTTCTAATCCCCAAATCCGAAAGTCTGAGAGGACTCCATACCTGACCACAGGTGGTGAGTGGCCAGAATACTCCAGGGTCACTAAAACAACTGGAAGTGGATTTCCTGTCTAGACTTGAGTCCCATCCTAAACTTTTGTTTGTTTGTTTGCTTGCTTGCTTGTTTGAGACAGGGTTTCTTCACGTAGGCCTGGCTGTCCTGGAACTC
>NW_004949109.1:7246960-7284563 GCF_000317375.1 Microtus ochrogaster
TCAGAGATCCACCTGCCTCTGCCTCCTAAGTGCTGGGATTAAAGGCGTGCGCCACCACCACCCAGCTAAATAAGTTTACACATAAGCAAACTTGGAAAATCAGACGTAACTCAGTGATGTGTGCATTTAGAGAATCGGTTCATCATATAAATATTCCAATCTGAAAAAACATCCACTTTAAAACAGCCTAAGCATGTTGGGTAAGGAAACTTACCCAACTTACACTCTCTTGACCTTTGCTGTATAAGGAGTCTGTTCTCATCTCTTACACACATGCTGATAAATGGCATCAATCCTCCCAGGAACTCTGTGCAGTCGGTAGTTGGCCATTTCCAGAGAGCAGAAGCAAATCACCAGGGCTGTTTCGAGAGCAGGTGATACAGTTTCTCTCCGAACCAGGTGGGTTCCAGCTTGCTTCCTCTGTGCTCTCTGACTCAGGAACACAGTGTCTTCTGCAGTAGGGTCTTACAAGACCCAAAATGGCATGAAAGTTAGAACAGAATGAAATATGTAAAAGAAACCAGCAAAAGCTAGCTAAAAATATCACCTTGTAAAGCAATGAGGTTTTGATTATTTATGAAGAGACATCTTAAAAAATATTGTCATTCATAAAATGGCCGAATTTCCTTGAGTCTTTTCTTTTGACCAATTGAACTTTGTTCCTTCTGTTGTTAGAACCAAAAAACTGAGCATAACTGTAACTGAAGAAATCTCATCACAATAGAGCTGTTAAAAACCCAATCCAATGAAGAAAAATTTCTTTGAAAGTAATTAATAGTTGAAAAGAACTTTTTTTTTTTGAAATAGCATCTTGTTACCAAGTGCAGGCTACCAAGTGAACTTGTTCTGTAGCCCGAACTGACCTTGAACTTAAAGGATCCTCCTGCCTCCGTCTCCTAAGGGATGAAATGATAAGCATTTACTATGACACTCACTGAAATGCATGGAAGGAGAAAACTATCTTTTGTTTGTTTGTTTGTTTGTTTGTTTGTTTTTTATAACAAATCAGTAAACTTGGAAAACCGGGCATAATTCAGTAAAGCGGTCATTCAGAGCAATGGATCTGGGGGCAGCTGACATTTAGTAGTCTGCCTTTGGATGAGCTGATCATCCGCTCTTGCTCAGTGCCAATTCTCTCACCAGGATGATGAAGTGAGTCCTCCGGCTTGTGCCCACAGTCTGTAGGCGGCAGAGCAGTTTGCCTTCCAGTACATTGGTCTCTCAGGAGCAGTGCAGGGACCTGCCTAGATGATGCGACGGAGAAGCTCAATGAATCTGCACAAGACAGCTTAGCGGCTATAACGCTTATGAGTGAACGAGCTCAGCACACAAACCCAGTTCCAGCTCTGAATTTTATGGCTTTTCCCCTCTACTCTTCCTCCTCCTAAGTACACCAGCGTGTGAGCATTAACATTCCCGTAAACATTTTTATGGAAGCAGATACTGAGTCTGAGCTCCGAGATCTTGTCAGGGCTTCTGGATTGCCTTTGGAGAATTACATTTGTGCGCTTCATCACTTACAAATTTCGTGTGAGGAAGGTTAAAGACAAAAAACACCACACAACTCCAGAAATTGCCCTAAAGCAGTCAACCTGCCCACTGTCCCCACCATGTATAACAGAGGCTGCTAAAATGATACCCCAAGCCCTCTGATACCCTAATGCAGGAATCCAGAGATGGACTGCGCCTTTCACAGCCTCCAGCCTTGTGAATCTGATGCCTGCTGCAAAGGGGGTGGGGGTGGGGGGAGACATGCGCTGTTTGTTGAACCGATGCCTTTACCATACTGTCTGAAAGCATCTGCAGGCGAATGGCTTTGGGGAAATGCTTCCAAAATCCTGGCACTTCTCTGCCATCTGTAGAGTTTCTTAATCTTTCCTTAGGAGTCCGTACTATCAGATTCCAAGCACTTCACCCCAGGGTGCTCAGTCCATACCCAGAATCCTCACACAGCAGAGGGTTGGCTATGCTGTGACGGCAGAGATCAAGCAGCAGGATCTACACAGACAACATGTATTGGGTTTGTAGACACAATGGCAGGGAATTTCACTGGGGCACAAAGCAAACCAAAACCTCTTTCTGCTGAGTGTCTTCTCCTAGGACCGCAGCCTGCTGAGAGGATGCTGTTGAAGGATGCTGTTGAAGGATGCTGTTGAAGGATGCTGTAAGCATGCGTGGTTCTCTCCCAGGCACCCTGCATCTCACACCCACTCCACACACCTAGCTGGAGGTCTTGCCTTTCCCTCCCCATAAAACTTTTAATAAAAGATGACATTCTGAAAACAAAAGCTATTTTCATCAGAATCCTTTTTGGTGGCCATCTAATGTGTGTTTTTTATTTATTTAAAAAAAACCATAAAAATAGGCTGTTAACACTGGAGACGGTCTTTAAACAGGACTTGCACTTAGTGGCCGCCCTGGGGACTCACTCCGACGGCAGGCTTGCAGAGGGCTCTGTGGCTGGAAGTGCTGCTCCATAGCTGTGAAAATTTGTTTTTTAAACAGCTTTTATAGAGTTATAACATGGCTCAGCCAGGCAACCAAAGGCTTCTGCGTTTTGGTGAGGTTTTTATTGACTCCTCTTTCCCAACATCACTTTCATTGAGGGTCACAAGGATCCCAGGAGCCTCTGTTTCTACTTGTGAAGTATGGTGTCCAAGGCCAACATCTTTCTTTGACATTTTTATCTTAAGAAGGGCAGAATTGGTCTTAACTCTGTGTGTTGAATTTGCATCTCATACATACTTGGACCAGACTAGTTAATCCAAACGAGGCAATATAACATTTACCTGCAATAAATTTAGCAATCTACACAGTCTGTAGCTGCTTGTGGGTTTGTTTTGCTTTTCAAGTTATCTGGATGGACACAGCTCCGTTTTAAAACTAACACTGCCTTTTCACATGCTAATGTGATTTTGGCTTCACACTAATACTTAAAAAAAATTGAAGGGTTTTCTATTGTTACAAATAGAACATCAAGGAAGAAATGCCAAGGATTAAAAATAATCTTAAATTATCTTGCTTTCTCTACTGAAAGACAACAATTTATTTAGAAATGTTAATAGTGTGTGTGTGTGTGTGTGTGTGTGTGTGTTTAACATTCTGTTAACATTCTACATGGTTGTTTGGCCATGTATTTGTAGTTTGAAAACTAAAAAAAAAGTGTTTTTTTTTGTTTGTTTTTTTGCACAGCGTATAGTGTATTTTGGAAAGAGGTCTGTGACCTAAAAATCTGTGTTTGCATTGAAAATGGATGAGCAGAGGAGGGCCGACTGAGTCTCCAAAGTAATAATTAGATCTGAAGGAACAGTCACTTTGAGGTTGGGGGGGGCGGGATAGAGAGGACAGAGGAAGAATCTTTCCAAACCCAGAGCGGTCTTAGGGGGAAAGGCATGGACGTGATTCCTGGGAGGAGTCTTCCCATGATGCATAGGGAACTGAGGAGCAGTAATGTGGAGATGCTGAAAGGGGCCGTGACCAAGATACAGCTGACATGTTGAAAGCTGAGGCTGGACCCATGCAAACTCAAGGCTAAATGCTCTAGAAGCAGGTAATAGATGCAAGTCTGGGTTATCTGCAAAGCTCAGCGGAGTACAAGTCACAGCCTTTTAGAGAGCTTCTTCTAGAAAAACAAGAGGAAGAAATCTTGTCATTTATTAATGTCACCAGTAAATGCTGGCAAGAAGGGCCCATTCACAAGCGTCCTGTGCTAGGGTTCCACTGGAAGGTACAGAGAGACCCTCTGCAGACTGGGTTCTTAGGGAGGTTATTCCCAAAGCAGACCACGTAAACCACAGACAACCTTTCCAACGCTTTCTACCTAAGACGGCCCCTCATTTTCCACAGCCGTAGCTGTTCACTTTGAAATCGGGTTTTATGAGTTATGGCATCTCCATTTTGAATTCCTCTACTTGCTGGCTTCATTTTAAACAAACAACAATAGCAACAACCAGGGTTCTGATCTTCTCGGTTTGTGTTATTTTTCAGAGAAAATTGATATGTTTTTGTATAGTTTTCTGGCGCCAAATCTTTAAAAAAAGTATTATATAAAATTTGAAGCCCCAAAATAGGAGAAAGGGATTTAAGGAGCCCGGCAACTGCTGGCCAGCTTCTCTAAGAGTCGAGGCTCTGGAGACACGCCTGTCTAGAGTGCCAGTATTTGATTAGGGTTTTTACTCTTCAATTAGTTTAACAAAGAGGCAGAGAAATGCAGCTTGTGTAAATCTTTGAGAAATTTTGCCTTTCCAAAATCAGTTGACATGAATAGCCACCTCCTCATCCCTTTGTTTTGTGATGTAACAATCTCTCCCTTCCTTTTGCTTAAATAAGAATACTTTTTGCAACACAGTGGACCAGGAAGCTGCTGTTAAGATTATGCAAACTGCTAATTTCAATTGGAGAGTGAGGGGGTGGTTGGTTTTTGTTTTGTTTTTTTTCCCCTTTTTGTTGGTTTTTTTGTGAATTGTTTTTAATGGTATTGGGGATTGGATCCAGGAACTTCTGTGGAAGAGCGTTTTAAAGAATTTTTTTTTTTTAAATAACTGTGTGGTTCATATTTTATGGTCAATCTGGTAGAAGAAAATGAAAGCCACTTGATTCCAACATTAGTGTCAGCGACATCTTAATCCCATAATTGTTCACTTTCCTCGGAGTATGGTAGTTGGCGCAGGATCCACTCCCAGGAAGTTTAGTACCAGGGTGTAGCTTGCTTTTCTGTGGTCTGTGTGTGACTCCTTTGGTGAGCTGTACGTGACCTTATGCCTAGTGGCTTCTGCTGGGAACCTTCCCAACAGACATTCTCTCTTCCCGGAGAGAACCCAGTGCTGTCTGGGTTGGCAGTGTGCCCCCAGGACTACATGTCTTAGCTTCCTCAGTAAGAGAATAGAATTTTGCTGGGGCTTTGGGGGAAGATTTTTCTTTTATAAACCAGTCCCGGTAGCACATTGAATTCTAGCACCAGGGAGGGAGGCAAGAGGATCCGGAGTTAAAGGTGAGCCTCGGCAGCATAACCAGTGTGAGACTCCGTTCCAAAACAATAAAAACAAAAGATTTTGCTCTTCTGATATAGGCTGGTATCAACTTCTTTCCATTTTTTTTCTGACTGGGTGAAGACTGGAGGCTCGCTACAATTCCATGAGTTTGCAGAAAGAAGCCCACGAAGACAGAACAAGTGAAAAGGTGGGGACCCCTATCAGGTTGTGGGACTTCTCATCAGCCTGGCCCAGACACTTAAAAACTCCCCTTTTTTGTGAAGTCCTGTTTAGCTGGCAGGCTCTGTCACATGCACAGATGCAGCAGCTGTAAATCCACTTGCACGGTTTCAGAGAATCTCTTTGTCTTTTCTCTCCACAGTCTCAGATAGCATCACTGAGGTCTTTCTTAAAAATTTATATTTTCAATCTCTTTTTATTTGCTTCATGTTTTTGGGTGTTTTGCCATCCTGTGTAGGTCTGTGCACCACATACATGTCTGGTGCCCTCAGAGGCCAGAAGAGGACTTTGAATCTCTTGGGATTGGAGTTATAGACAGTTCTGAACCATCACATGGGTGCTGGGAATCTTACCCCGGTCCTGTGGAAGAATAGCCAATGAATGCTTTTGATTGCTGGGCTACCTCTCCACTCCCACTTTGTATGTCTTGAATGAGGAAAACTGAGACCAAGGCTCAGTTCTCCAGGTTCAGATAGTTTTCTCAAAAAGAACCAATCATTTCTTTTGAGAGTACACTGAAAATGTTGCTTAAAAAACAATGTTCTCATTCCTGGGTCTCTGCTCCCAGAGTGATCTGGGGGGCCAAGCGAATCCCTCGAGCAGAAGTTTCTCATGTGACGGTGGAAACTCTCTTCAGTGTGTTTCAAGGGCGGGCTTCCTTTTTCTATGCAACCCTGCTCTCCGTTTTACAGGCAGTGTAGAAATAATCCTGAGATTAAGTTTGCATACCTACACTTAGAAACAATTTCGCTGTCTAGGAAAGAAGTTGACAAGAAGGTGGCTTATTCTAGGAGGGGCGAGCCAGACACGGGCTGCGCCAGACATGGGGTACTGTTACCAAATGCCTTCAAACATTCTGAGGGAGATAAGTAAAGGAAAGGGGATTAAAGATTTTTTTTTTTCAAGAAGTAACCGATAGCCTAACATGATAACCCACTCATGGACAAATGGGTTTGGAGTGGAGGCTAATGGGACTTGTTTCAGTGCCAACAGCCCTGTGAACAGCAGTGACAATATGGTCTGGGCACTCAGACCCTTCGAGAGAGACTCAGCTCCAGTTCACTGAGAAAACACCCACAGCACTTTCTCTTCCTGTTTCCTGCTTACATTTGGCACATGGCAGCTCTCTCAGGGCTGGTGACGTAGCATCATATAAGTCCAACCAGGTATAAAACAGCACCGATTATTTTAAGATGGTGAATTTTCTAGCAATTCATCTCGGACACAGAACTCCGGCGCTCCTCCTTCTCCGTGGGGCTTCCTACTCCCGCAGATAAATTATGACTCCCAGACCTTGGCATTTCATTAAACCCAAAGCGTTTGACAAACTGCGTTTTCAGAAAGTTTGTCTGTGAGTTGGTTTTTAGAAGGAGGAATTTATGACGAATTTAATCCTTGCTTTTTGGAGAATGTCTAAGAAAAGTTCTTTCTATAAACAATGGGATTGCACAGAGGGGATGGAAGGCTGCACGCTATGTCGGCTCAGCCTGTGGAAGAAAACTTGAGAGCCCTTTACAGTTCCCTGTGAGCTGGCCAAGAGTTCCAACCCTATCAGCTAATTGTGTTGTCGGGGTCCTGGCAGCCTGCCAGCCTTACCTGCACTGCTGGCTCCCGAGGCTCCCGAGCCAGGTTGCCTGTATATTCACTTAGTCCAGCTAACCACTGTGAAAATCATTCACAGGCCTTGGACATAGCAGATGGAAGGTGATTTATTTATATATTTTGACTAATAATCTTAACTTGTCATTTAGTTTTTAAAATTTGATAAACAGGCTGGGAGTTCGAAGAGGGAGCTGTTTGTGTTAAATTTATAGCTCTGCTTCCTGGCATTTTGGAGTTGGTTATTGCTTTTGGATTTACTTTTGTGAGGATGGTTTGTGTGTGTGTACACACATGTATGTGTATATGTGTGCGTGCATGCATGCATGTGTGCGTATGTGCGTGTGTGTGTGTGTGAGTGTGAGTGTGTGTGTACTCTCCTGCTCACCCCCTCCTGGTTTTTCCAATTTTGTTAGAATGATGTTTCTCAGAACAGTTTTCAACAATATGGCATCAACAGAATGTATAGTGTTTTTGCACGTTCTTAAACACTAACACAGGAAAACTGAAAACACGTGAGCATAGTATTTTATTAGTCCAGTCTTTGTTTTTTCTTCTGGCTTACACACAGTGTAAAGGTTTTTGGCATTTTACCAACAGTTTGGTTATTTCAAGAGGTAGAACAGAAAACTCAAATTCCCAAATAGATTTCCGTGTCTCCCCAGACAGTGCCCTCATGTAGAAATTCACTGATGACCGTGATTCCTGGCCCTTTGAGTTGATGAGACGCTGCCCCTCTTGTCGGTTTCTATGACCACGGAGAAGTGGATGGAAAGTGCTGGGAGGCAGTGTTCGGATGTTTCCTGTGACTGCTGCGATTGCCCGGGGGATAATATGAGTAATACGGTTGGCTGCTCATTTTGACTGAATGCACAGTTGACTGACTTGCTTCCTGTGAGCCTTGCCCATGCTGACATACGTCCATGTGGCTTGGATTAAACAAAGAGTACAGGCAAGGAAAGTCAGAGATGTGGTAATTATTTGGATAATTCAGATCAAAAACTACTTTTCCATGACATATGTTCAAGGAAAAGATGGCTTTCTATTTGGGGGGGATTCATTTAGATCAGAAATGGGCAAGTTTCCTATAAAGTGCTGGAGAGTAACTGTTCTAGAATGTGCAGACCATACAGTCTCTGGTGCAGCTTTGATTTAAGGCAACAAAAACAGCCTTTTAAAAATACCCAGAAGAATGGGCAAATCCTCTAAATAAAAATTTATTTGTGGGCTGCGGGAAAACTCAGTTGATAAGTGCTCACCATGCAAGCCATGCAGACCAGAGTCAGATCCCTAGAACTCAAAAAAGAAAATCAGGTGCTGTTATAATCTCAGCCGTGGGTACAATCAACCAGGAGGATGATCCCTGGATCTTGCCAGTGAGCTAGCCTAGGCTAACCAGTGAACTCTGTCTAAGATAACTTAAGTACTTGGTACCTGGGGAATGATATTCAAGTTGACCTCAATCCTCCATACTTATATGTGGGTATTCCCCCTTCCCCGACTTTTGCAACCTATCTATGAAGAAAGATGATGGCTCCAGACTTGGCCCAGATCTGGACTTTGGTTTACTATCCTTTGATGTAGTCCAACTTCCTCCTTTTGATGAATGAGCAAACGGACCCGTAGTGAGACAAAGTAAGGCGCTCAAAATGACCCAGAGCGTGATGGGAAGTGAACAACCTTCATTCGTAGTAGCCAGATGCCATGCTCCCTCGCCCAGACACCTTCTTTTAGCTTACACCATGGGTGTATTCATTGTTTAAGTTGTTTCAACAACCAGGCCCCTGGTGAGAGAACTGCTTTCTGGGAGTGGCGTGTGTGTGTGTGTGAATCTGTGCTGTTTGCTTCTGTTAAAGTGAATCAAACGTAAGTAAGCCGAGGTGTCTGCAAGCTACCTGCTTTGAGAATTCAAAATGTATTTTACTCGCTCTTGCCTCCTGCCAATCTTTTCGATTGTTCCATGCCCCTCCCCCCCCCACTGTGTTCACACTGTGAAGAGCAGGATCCAGGACTAGCCAGTCCTGGGAGTGCTGAGAGCCTGTGTGGGAGAGTCCATTCTGGGAACGGGAGAAATGACATATGGGGTTTGAGGAAGTGAGGAAATGGGGCGTCAGTGGTGCCGGGCTGCACAGCTTTCTGTGGTACACTCACCTACTGTGGGCAGCAATTGCTCTCTCTGAACCACGAACTCGGATGCCTCTGCAGGATGACTCCCATTAACTGATTGCATGGCACCAGCCAAGAGAATCACCGGCCTTCCCCACAGGTGACCAGAGATGCCGGCAGAGGGGTTGGAGAGGTGAAATCCCCGCTTTCTCCAGGCACACTCCCTGCAGTGGAGATAGCTGACTGACAGTAGAGACAACGGTCCCCTTGGCAGACAGAGGCAGAGGAGAGAACAGGAAAGTAATCGGTGTCTATCCCTTTTTGTGATGTCATACCACTTTAAGCTCTGAGGTCTCCTTTGTCTCTGGGAACCACCTCCCAGCTGCCCTGTTTATTTTGCTCTAGCTATTTTTAGGTGAGAAGATGACAGCCCCCGTCAAGTGGGCCTGCCTGTTTTCTCTTACCACCTCCTTGGTAAAAGTGTCTGTCTTTAAATGTCAAGTTGTATATAGAATCTATATTTATGTAGAAAATCTGGTTCTTTTTAACAAAATTGATGGAGCCGCATTTCTCTTCTCCCCATGACATCCCTAAGAGAAGAGAAGGTTACCTTCCAATGTCTTCTTAGGAAGAAATGTAGTTCTATGCAGAACTTCGTGAGTCTATGTCTGTACACTCCCAGGATCCACTTCCCCTGATCCCTGTCCCCTCTCTGTGCTGCCCTGGTTGCTAGCTTGTGGCTTTGCTATTGAACAAATGCTAAGAACGAGTGATAACATTTCTAGAGACTGAGGCTGCTTGCGCAGTATCCAGCAGCCACGGGAGAGCAAGGCTAGCTCTGTGAGGACATTTGTCGCGCTGTGCTTGCACGACTGGCCTCTGTGAGGACATTTGTCGCGCTGCGCTTGCACGACTGGCCTCTGATAACAGGGAAGCGGAAGTCGGGGCAGCTTTCATAGCAGAGGATCACGCAGAGACCTAAAAGTGAATACGGTCAGTGTTCACAAACAAACTATAAATTTCAGGGCAGAAAAATTCCATTTGATATATTAAGTTTTTGAATGAAGCAATAACAGCACAGTCTTGATAAACAGCGTGTCTCTCAGAGTCCACTTGACTGTGCGCTGTGATCCAAGTGGAAATGGAGACAGAGTTCCTTGGGAAAGAAAACTGCAGCCATTTGGATCCCTAGTAGTTAAGATATTCTTTTGTAACTAACAGAGTCCACAGTGTTAAACTCCGATATATACAGGCACCCATAGCGCTGTCAGAATTTGCAGGATTTCTAACCTTCCAGAAAGTTCCCTCATGTCTCCTCTAAGTGAATGTCTCCATGAAAGGCAACCATTGTTCTGAACTTTGTCTTTACATATTAGTCTTGTGTGTTTTAAAGCTCCATATAAATGGAACCACACACTGTATTCTCTTTCAGGGTTGGGCTTTTTGTCCTTCACAGCATTCCTGTGAATATCAGCCGTGTTGGCGATGTTTGCAATTTTGAAACTACTTTGTTGATGATAGAAATTGAGAATATTTCCAGCTTGGGGTTATTATTCACTGAGGTATTGAAATGTCCTTGTAGATATCTGTGAGTTTCTAGGTACACTCTTTATGAATGTACGTGAGCGTATCATGGGGTAGGTATATGCTTAGCTTTGGCAGACTTCCTGGCTTTTGTAGCGTTTACCACCTCTGTTGGTAGCTGCCAGTCAGCTCCAGGTGCCATAGTCAATTACTGCAGACGGAAGGACTTAATCTATATTCGTGGAGTCGTGGATGGAATTGGTCCCAGATCACGATGCTGGCAGACTTTGCTTCTGAAGAAGGCGTTATTGCTGGTGAAGGACAGCTGCCTTTGCGCTGTCTCTTCTCTTGGCTTTTCCTCTGCTACTCACAGGGCCTCCTAGTGTCTCCTCTTCAAGGCTATTATTACCTTTGCTGGGTTAGGTCCCCACACTTTTGAATTTACAGGACCCTTTTCCAAATACTTATTGGTTTACCTTCAGATACCAGTCCAAGGGAAGTTAGGGCTTCAATTTACAACTTTGAGGCAGCAGTCTGTTGGTAAGAGTGTTCTTCAACTAACATCTCATCAAGGTCTTAATCTGGATATCACTGATGACTAGTGATGACGAACAACTGTCATATGCTGACTGACCACTAGGGATCTTTTTATTTGTGATTGCTCGAGGTTTAGTAGCCACAGAGCACAGGATCGTCACTCTCCATGCTGGCTCCTAGCAAAGCTTGCTGCTCCTGGATACTGGTCCTTTGGCAGGCATTTGAATTAAAATCTCTTTTCTCTCTATAGCTCCTTATTAATTCATTCTTCCTCCCCCCCTTCTCTGTCAGAGGCCAAGCCAAGGGTCTTACACTTTCCAAATTGGCAATCCACCACTGAACTTTACTCCCCGTCTGGTAATTCTCTTAGTGTGTTGCTATGATAAATAGAAGTTCTTAGTGTGAAGGAAGCCCAGTTTTTGAACTTTAAATAGTGAGAGCTTTTTGTGTACTGTTTAGACATCTTCCCCCGCACTGTTCATGATAGTGTTCAATATTTCCTTTTAGATGCTTAGGTGTTCTGACTTGCAATTCAAGTCTGTGATTTATCTTTAACTGTTTTTTATGTGCTGTGGAAGTTTACTTCTTGATGTGGGAGTCTCCTATGTGTGCTGTTATGATCATTAATGAATAAAGAAACTGCCTTGGCCTGTTGACAGGGCAGAACTTAGGTAGGCAGGGAGGACTGGACTAATTGCTGGGAGAAAGAAGGGCAGAGTCAGAGAGATGTTATGATCTTTCATTGGAGATAGACGTGCTGAAACTTTGCTGGGAGGCCATGACCTTGTGGTGATACACAGACTAGTAGAAATGGATTAAACTAAGATGTAAGAGTTAGCCAATAAGAAGCTAAAGCTAATGGGCCAAGCAGTGGTTTGATTAATACAGTTTCTATGTGATTATTTGCAACAACTTCCTTTCTTTTTCTTTTTGGTTTTTGAGACAGGGTTTCTCAGTAGCTTTGGAGCCTGTCCTGGAACTAGCTCTTGTAGACCATGCTGGTCTTGAAGTCACAGATATCCTCCTGCCTCTGCTTCCTGAGTGCTGGCATTAAAGGTGTGCGCCACCACCGCCCAGTGGAATTTACTTCTTTACTTCCTAGAGAAAGGTCTGACTTAGAGTACCCCCTACAGAATTGCAGAATGCTTTTCCTGTGACTGCTGACGTGTGGGCTGTTTGGGAGTTTGACCTTCTATGTCATTGGCCCATGCATCTTTGTGTTTTACTCACTGTCTCTACTGTGGTGGCTATGTATGTCTTTAAATTTATTATTTATATTGTTCTATTATTAAATAAAACTCAGGAGTCAGATATGGGGTAAAAACCAGATTCAGCAGAGAAATGATAGAGAAGTGACCAATAACCTTGTCTTTCCTCCTTTGATCCGAAAAGACCAGCGAATTTTTCTCAGCCCCTCCCTACTTCTTCCTGTGTCTCACCATACATCCAGGGTTGGCAAAGCCTCAATGGCTGTTTCTGTTCAGCTAGCCTATAACTCGCCCACTGATTAAAGGTAAAGTTTATCGACAGTCTCAGAAATGTCAGAGTGAGATCAAAATGTCTTGTCATCTGATAGTGAACACCCTTTAGATCTGAACTTTGGATTGCCCTCGGAGGGTTCTTTCTATTTTCACTTATGCAATAGCTAGCCCTGAGAAGCCTGCTGAGTTTTTATTGGGATCATGTTGAATTTATAAGTGAACTTAGTATCTACATTACCATTATATTGAGTCTTCTAATTTATGGAAATGGTCTATTTATTTACAACTTTCAAGATTTTTTCCCACAATGCTTTGCAGTTTTGGTGGTAGATTTTTCTCATTTTATTAGATTTATTCCTAGACATTTTGTGATTTTCGGTACTATTGCTTTAAACATTTAAAAATCATTTTTAACTGTTTTTAGTAAATATACAATTATTTTGATGTAAGTGATCATGTCAAGTTGTTTTATTATTTTTAAAGATTTGTTTATTTTTATTTTATGTGTATGAGTACTTTTCCCGCCTGCATGTGTATATATATGTACCTACTATTTGTATGTCTGGGTGCCTGCAGAAGCCAGAAGAGGGCATCAGAGCCACCGGCTGTGAGCTGCCAAATGGGTGCTGGGAGTCAAACCTGGGTCCTCTGGCAGAGCAACCAGTGTTCCTCACCACTGAGCCATCTCCCAAGCCTTGCTAAGTTATTGCCATCAGTTTTGTGGTCTGCAGTTTTTTTTTCTCTCATGTGTTTACTCATGTACTGTGTGAATGATGCTGTTTTATTTTTTTCCTTTTAAAGCTTTATTTTTGGCTTTTCAAATTTATTTCTTTTATGTTTTGAGATTCTACAAATTTTTATTTCTAATTATTAATTTTTCTTACATTATTGCACTAACTAGGATATCTACTATGACATGGAATAAAAGGACACTAGAACAATTGCCTGCGTTTTTCTGAAATGCAAGATAAATTTTCAGGTATCTTTTATCAGATTAAGAGTTTTCTCTGTCACCACTAGTTTTCTAAGACTTTTTGCTTTACTCACAAGGAATTGAATTTTATTCAGTGTTTTGTGTTTATTGACATGGACATATCTTTCTACTTTATTATTTTAATGTGAAGTACTGCATTTATGATGTAAAGTCACTTTGCATTCCTGGAATGAAACTCAATGGTCATGATGTGCTATCTTTTCATGACATTATTAAATTTTATGTTAATAAGTTACTCAGCCATTTTGAGTATATAATTTTACTTTCTTATGTCAGGTTCTGATATTAGTGTTATGTTCCTCTTCTTTCACTACTCCCTAGGAAGCTTTCCACAAGATTTGGCAAAAAAGCTACTTGGGTGTGAAACGGAACCCTAAGGGACCATCTCATGTTGATCTGGGTGCAGCAAACAGGCAAGGCTGTGGAGTCACGTCCACCTAGCATTTAAAAAACAAAAGTGCTCCTGGTCAGGAAATGATTACAGACATACAATAAGGACAGATTCAGATGAAAAAAAAAAAAACCCTCTGAATGGGTCACAGTGCTGGGAGAGAGAGGAAAAAGAGTATAGACAATTATAAAAAGAAATAATAGTTTTGAAAATAAAACAAAGTCTTTAAAGAGACAGTAAAAGTAATAAAGTACAGACTGTCATAGATTAAAGGATAAGGAAAATTAAGCCGCATAAAGATGGAATATATACAGTCTGAATTATGTATATTGTTGTGTTTTCTTCGAATTTTTTGACTGCAGAGAGCCATTTGATTCTGGAGGCTGCTTAATTAAACCAACATAAAGGTATCTCAACTTTAAAATTGAGTCTAAAGATATTACTTTGGAAAAGAGGTTCTACTTTTATTTCCACAGAAGATGAGAACCTGCAGATTCTTTCTAGGCTAATGTGGTCTGAAGGAACAAGACCCCCAAAAGGTCTCTATGAACCCTAAAAATACTTTGCCCAACAACAGCAGGGACAGTTTGAAGAAAACAACACCCAAATTTCCAAAATGATTGTTTATGAGTGTTAGTTTTCTTTTAAAGATGGATATGATATAGTATGGATCTTGGTCTATTAATAAAAATTTAAGGTACATTTTGTTACATTGTGTATATATATTTCTGCTCTTGTTTAAGGTATTGTGTTTGTGCAGCTCATTTAAAAATATAATGTATAATTTAAAATTACAGATTAATAATCACTTATAATAGTCAAACTTATAGTCATGTTAGTTCTGTTTTCTAGGTATACAGAGATATATTTCAGTTAGATAATCTTCAACACTTCAAAGACCTAAAGAATATGACAGTTAAAATGTTTTAAGAATTTAGACTTTTCTCAACAATGAGACATGTCTGCTTCTGGCAGTACCAATTACTTCAAGAGGATGATGGACATCAAAGAAGTTCCTTATGGAGTTTGCTAGCCATTTGGGCAAGAAAGTACTCTTACCTGGACTGCTTTATAGTATGCTATATGAAATGGACATGTAGGACCCACAGAAAAATGACTGCTGAACTTTCCAAAAGATGGGATGTTTCTTCAGGGTTCCTGCTTCACAGAAAAAAAACTGCCAGATATTCTGCAGGACACAGAAGAAAGCAATGGACGAATTTTGCCATTACAAGGCAGAACATATCTTCAAATTTCCTGCTTCATGGAAAAGTCTCCTGGATACTGTGGGCCTGTAGACTGAAGATGGATGTACCAATGTTACAGAACAACTTTGAGTGACTGTCCAAACAGCAAGATGCCTCTGTCAATTTTAAAGTTTTGGAAGTTACTTACAATGTACTTCCTGTTTACTTAGGTAATATTATATCCTTCAGGAATCTTTTAAGAGTTGAAGACAGATGGTTATTTATAGTTTTATTAGTACTGATAAGAAATAAATTAGATATGAAACTTTTCAGATACAAATAGACGAAATATTGTATGATTCTTGTTTGATACCTGTTTAGTTATATGTAATTTTACTATGTTAAAGTTAAAACCTTTCTTTTTATTTAGACAGGAAAGGAGAGATGATGTGGGATGTCCTTCTGTATATGTGTTGCTCTTCTTGGTTAATGAATAAAGCTACTTTGGCCTGTGGCAGGGCAGAATATAACCAGGCTAGAAGAAATATGGAGAGAGAGAGAAGGCCGAGTCAGGGAGATGCCATGTAGCTGCCAAAGGAAGAAGATGCTCTGAAGCTTACCAGTAAGCCACAGCCTCATGGCAGTACACAGATTAATATTTAAGATGTAAGAGCTAGCTAGAAATACGCATGAGTCATCGGCCAGACAGTGTTGTAATTAATATGGTTTCTGTGTGATTATTTAGGTCTGGGCAGCTGGGAAATGAATGAGCAATCTCTACTTACATGGCTGTGTGGTTTTCTTTGTGGAATGTTTTAAAATAAATTATCAATTAATTTCTCTTCCTCCTTCCCTACTTTTCTCCCTCCCCTCCTCACTTCCTTCCTTCAACTTGGCCTTAAACTTAGTGGTCCTCCTGCTTTGACCTCCTGAGTGCTGGGATTACAGGCATACCTCTAAATGCATTGCCTGTGTGAAGACAGGGTAGAATGGGAACAAGGACAACAGAGACACTGTTGCTGCATATGTTGGGCATAGAGGAAACTCCAGCTACGGGAGGAGGTATGTTTGTTCCGCAAATTCTCAGTAGCAAGTGGAACCAGCACGGTCTGAAATAGGGATTCAAATGTCTCTGGACCCTATTTCTACCTGGCGAAGGCTTCCTTCGGTGACCTACGTGCCAGCTCAGGCTCTCAACAGTTGCACTTGGTATATTGAAGGGTTAATAAGTTAGCATAGATCTCTTTGGTCATGAGGTGGGAACAGCAAAGACTTGTGAGTTCAGAAAGACTAAACCTTAGATCCTGTTCTGGCACTTTCTGGCCTTACTGCCCATGACCTCTCTGAGACCAGTGTTTTCATATGTGAAAAACAACCCATAGGGTTTGCGATTAGACTGAACCGAGCAGAGAGTTCTTAGCGTGGTGACAGGCCGTAGACATACATGTTCAGCATAGGCCACTCCCCCATGTTTCCCAGTCTCTCAAGTGAAAGAATGGGTAAAGAGCCTCTTGCTGGGTTAGGGCTAGAGACTGAGTCAAGCTGACTGAGGAGCCTGGCCCAGAAGACCGGGAGAAGGGAGAGTCAAAGTCCGTTGGTCCGAGGCCTTATAAGCAGCGTCAGGATTTTCTCACCAAAGAAACCGGAGCCATTCTGAGCTGCGTCAGACTGCGCTCAGAGCCTTCATTTTACGCTGATGCAGCTGGCAGTCAGCGCAGTCAGGAGAGACACGCCTGGCCCATCATTTCTGCCCAAACGTGGAAGAGGCCCTCACCAATCAGAAGTCAACCCAAAAATAACTGGACCGGTTTCCTTCTGTACCAACTGGGATCTGTTAGCACTCATCGCCTTCTGAGAACCGCGGGGAGGCACCTCTTAGGAAAACATTCCCGCCAGCCGCTGAAGGACGGCTGGTGGTGCAGGCGCAGCAGGGCCGCTGGCAGGAATGGAGGGCTGGACTCAAGCTGGTGGAGGCCACATCCGCAGCCGTGACCTCATGCTGGTAGACCAGCCATGCCGGTCTGCAGTAACGGCAGATGGGAGCCTACAGTGAAAGAAATGGCTGTGCAGAACTCAGATTCATCAACCTTGGAGGCCTGTTTTACTTCTTCGAAGACAATTACAATTTGCTCAAGGCCGCCATTCCTCCTTCATTTCCCGTGTGTTTCCTCCCAACCCTTAAGGCACTTGCCACAGTTAGTTAGAGAGTAACATCTTAATCTTTGAGGAACTGAGTTTGCTTCAGGATAGAGAGTACACTGTGCATTTACATTACCACAGACTTCATTACCACCTTTGGTCCCCAGGCAGGGGCTGAGTGGAAATCCATTCAGCCAGTCTGAGTTTTTCTCAGTGTGTGGCTGAGGGGAGCAGTTCAACTTTCCCAACTTCTCTTTACTCATGTGTTAAATGGGAATTGCTTCTGTTTTGGGGATGTGGCTTAAGTAAGTAAGATGTATTGGGGACATTTAGAGACTGGAGTAGATCAGTGAGCTCTATGCCACGTCCAGCTTCGTTTTGTCTCTGTGGGGTCCCTGCCGTCAGCCATTTTCTCAGGACTGTACCTGTGCTTCTGGAAAAGCAGAGACTCCACTGTAAGCAACAGCTGGCTTCACGTCAGTGTGGTCCTAAGATAAAAATGTGCACAGGGTTTGCTCGCATCAGCACAGTCTGAGTGAACTGTCCCAAGGCCAAGCCAAACAGAACAGGAGAGACACATGGATGAAATATTATCATAAGAGCAGAGGCATGAGAAACTGCTCGACGCGGCTGAGTGATGTTTTTTGACCAACACTTCATCATCCATTTGGCTGGTATCTGCAGACACACCCGAGGTCCCAAGTCCTCAAAGACAGTGAGGAAGACACAGGATGTGTTTGTTTATTTTGTGTGCAAGGAGAGAGGGGGGGGGGCACAGAGGACTCACACATGTGCCATGTTTAAATGCAGCTGCTGTATATGTTAAATGGTTGAAAGGGGACAGAGCCAGACCCTGCCTTAACTGGGTTTTCTAAAGCATAAGTACAAGGTACAGAATGAAGATGAGCTCTTTGATGGATGTCTTCCTTTGGGCTGTATGCAGCTACCCCGGAGTCTCTTTCTTGCCTAACGAAGGGACTTTATTCTGCTCACACTCAGAATTGTAGCCTGCTTGCTTTTCTAGAAACTGATATCAAATTCATGAGCCCTAACAAAGATAATGAACCTCTGAAGAGTTAGGGAATGCAAATGGAAGCAAAATATGGCTTATGAGGCAGCAAAGAAACATGGCACCCACTCTTTTTCTAGCTAGATGGTCCAGCAAAATGAGGCTACGAGATGTATCTAGTCTACTATCTGTTTTTGTCAATAAAGTTTTATTGAACCACATTCATTTACATTTTGTCCATAAGTTTTGTGTCCCTATAGTGTGAGAATTGATTTGTTGTGACATAGATTTTTTAACTAATATATCCTAAAATATACTTTGCCTCTCATTGAAGTATCTGTTGTTCTTGGTTTGTAGACTCTGTTTTTGTTTATTGTCTATCACCTGCGCCAGACATATGCCGTGTACTTTCCTTTCTCAGATTTTGTGTTCTGTCTTTCTCTTTACTAACTCACCCCTGCTGTTCTGATGTCAGTGTAAGTGTCATTTCTCCTATGACGTCTTGTTTGGCCTTCAGAAGCTTAGCTAGGTGCCTCTCCTTGCTTTAGAAAATCCAGAATTACCCACAAGGATGCGCTTCCACACTGACCCACAAGGATATGCCTCCACACTGACCCACAAGGATATGTCTCCACACTGACCCACAAGGATACGTCTCCACACTGACCCACAAGGATGCGCTTCCACACTGACCCACAAGGATACGTCTCCACACTGACCCACAAGGATGCACTTCCACACTGACCCACAAGAATGCGCTTCCACACTGACCCACAAGAATGTGCCTCCACACTGACAGCTTTGAACAGTAATTGCTTGTACCAGAATTTGGGTCTCCAACTAGACTGCAGGATTCTTGAGGGCAGGAATTTGCCTGTTAACTCTGAATTCCAAGCAGCGACTGTATAATGTTTACTTTTAAATTTGATAACTTCGTGTCAAGATTTACTGGTGGTAAAGCCAATTAGTAAATGAGAGTTGGTAATATTATCTGGGAGAGATGGTCTGAATTCTCAGATACACCTCAAACCACCAATTCAATATTGGTGGCTTAAAAATTCTAAATATATAATGTATTTATATTAAATTGTATTATTATAATTAATTATATTATAAATATATATAAATAAAATATATATTTAGGATATTTTTCCCGAAATGTGGAACTCTTCACTGCTATGTTTGTGCACCACAAAGTGTTTACCTCTGTCTTCACATCTTTGTTTGTATCTTTTCATGGTCATCTCCTGCAGTCCTGTCCCTCCTGTTTGTCACAAGCCACCAGAATCTTCGTGTGTCTATACCGCCACTCTTTCATTACCACTGATGCTCGTGCGGACGGCTTAGCGTCAAGGCATTTCCTCTGCAGTCTCTTCCACTCTGTGTTTGAGGCAGAGAAAAAAGCTCTTTAGGAGAAATTATGTAACTCTAGAAATAGCAGCCAGCATTTGAGACATCCTGTGACAGCAAAAAGCCAAATTCCAGATGTGGAGTTACGATTCTCCAACGAGATGTGTGCAGAGAAGGCAGCGTTAGAGTCTGGTCAGGAACGCCTTAGAAATGTACGGATCGCCCTGTCTGTGAAGTGAAACTCCAGATGGGCATGGAGACGGGCTCTGGGCCCAGGCTTAAGGAGTGGTACCTCCAGCCCGTTCGCTCTGAAGCCCACTGTCCTCTGGTGGACTTTCTCAGGTCTAGCCCAGGTACTCAGTTAGTGCTTACCCCAGAGCTGCTGAAATAGGGCAATCAGGACAAGGTGTGGAGGACGGAAGGGGAGTGGGGAAAATGTGTATGGCATATTCCTATCCAAACAATTAAAATGAGAAGGATTTAAAAAAAGAAAAGAAAAAATGTATCTATTTTTCTTTGTGGTCTTCTGGATATGTTGAACAAGTAACTCCCTTTATATGAAGTAACTGCTCATTTTCCCAGTTTAGTTTAGTCATAGCTGGGATTTTTCACACCATACACAGGCGTGCTTTCAAGCTCTGTCAGGAAGTAAACAACCAAAGCTCCGAAAGAAATAATATCCATCAATATTTAGTGTACACAGTGTGTGAGGGTCCTAAAGGAGAAAGAGACCCAAGACTAGGTGAAAGTGGGGTTCATCTGGAGAACCAGAGAAGTTCTTTGCTTTATTGTTTGGGAATAAAGGCAGCTACTGAAGGCAGCCACTGAGAAAAATAAGTTTTTGAAGCTTTTCCAAAGAACTGTGTTCTTTCTCCAGTGTGACATCAAGGAAAACAGCCCTTGATTGCAATAAAAACCTGGATCAAGTGTCCCACAACAGGGCGAAGAAATGGCTGCACGTAAGAGACACTGAGTCATGGAGAAAAGAACACTGCTCTGGAATCAATCAGTGACGTAACACAGAGCCCTGGTCGGGCCATGAGGCTTACTTGTCTTCCCTTTCTGGGGAGGCCCATTCTGTCCTTTCTGTCTGGGAGAATACGTTCTCTGTAGTTCACGTCAAGAGACTCAAAATCACAGTGACTTGGGCTCATCAGGATGGATGTAGGGCAGGAAAGGTGGGTGCATTCAGGAAAAGGCCCAATTTTGTCAGAGCAGTCACTCAGAATTTGCTTGTAACTCCCTTGGAGCATTTTAAGAAGAACAACATTCTAAAACTTTGCACAGAGCTTTTGGGGTACCCCTGGCTGCCCCTGACTGTACAGAGTGGAATAATCTTGCTTACGATATTTCTGCCCAGGTTTATGAGATTATTAATGGCATTGTTTTGTCACTCATCCCTTTCTCAGCCTTACCATTGCTGCCCTTGGGGCAGAATCACTCAGTCCCAGGACCCAGTCCGGGCTCTGAAGATGTTCAGTACTCTCCCTGGCCTCGACCCAGTGAGAGACAGTGGCCCCCTCTCTTAGTCCTTTGGAGCTTAGTTTCTCACTTCATTCTAGAAGCCTTGACGTCCAAAGGCCAAGCTCCCTGCAGCCTGGAAGGAGCCAAACAAATCATAGACAGCCATGTTTTCAAACTAACCTCAGTGGAAGAGATGCAAGCTCTCTCTCTCTCTCTCTCTCTCTCTCTCTCTCTCTCTCTCTCTCTCTTTCCCTCTCTCTCTCTCTCCTCTCTCTTTGGTTGTTTTTATTTTGATCTTTGTAGTACTGGAGATTGAACTCAAGGCCTTGCTCATGATAGACAAGGACTTTACCACTGAATAACATTCTCAGCCCATCTTCATCTCATAAATTTTGAGAAAAGGTCTTGCTAATTTGGCCAGGCTGGCCTTGAAACTTGCTGTCCTTCTATCTTTGTCTCCTGGGGACCTGGTATTACAAGCATGTGCCACCACAGCTGGTCAGGCCTCTCATAAAGGGAGTGAGCTGAAGCAGGAGGGTTCTAGTCATATAACCCTATTATCTCCCAAAGCCCAAGGAGGGAAAAAGTCAATACGAGTTTTGGAGAGATATAAACTTTTATACTATGTTTATATTTATATAAGGACACATTCCTAGTCTCAGACATTAAAGTCAAATTGTCTTCGGACATTACCAAATGTTCCTGCATGGAGGCAAAAAGAAGCCCTAGTTGAAAACAACTGGATCTCTGGAGGGAGTCTTTCCTCCCTATAGCCAAAACTTTGGCCTCTTCTTCCTTATCCCTGCCACAGAGACACGCAGGTATACACTCATCCATGTTTTTTACTCTGATGTGGGATTTCTTTCTGTATTCTGTGATTACTACTGATGAATAAAGAAACTGCTTTGGACCTATAGAAGGGCAGAACTTAGTTAGACAGGGAAAAGAAACTAAATCCTGAGAGAAAGAAGGGCAGCGTCATAGAGACACCATGGAGCCACCAGAGATAGACTAGATGCTGTCAATTTTACCCGGTAAGCCACAGCCACATGGCGATATACAGATTAATAGAAAAGGGTTAAATTTATACAAGAGTTAGCCAATAAGAAGCTAGAGCTAATGGACCATGCAGTGATTTAATTAATACAGTTTCTGTGTGATTATTTCAGGGCTGAGCAGCTGGAAATGACCAAGTGGCCTATCTGCTTGCAACATTACTCTTTGCTCATTGGTCTTTCTCTAAAAAAGCCACATGGAGGAACACGAGGGACTCTGTGAATTGGAAGTCCACACACTGAAAGTGCTTTCCTTTGGTGACTTAAAAAAAAAAAGATTATGGTAGCTTTATCCTGGACTTGTGTTCAACATCCTAAGACATAGGCCCACTCAAGTTCATGTGTGCTGACTTTCTGTGGGGCATAGCTGTTCTGTTTGGTTACATGGTGAGAGTTTGGGACTCGAAGTGGCACATGTGGAGTAGAAATGATGGAATTCCCTAGCCTCTAACCCCAGTAAGTGCTCCGAGACTCTGTACGCAGCCCCTTGATGCTGGCCCTGTGATAGTGTTCCACACTGTTCAAACATTTAAAGCTTCTGGCAAAGACGGGCAAAGGTGACTTACAGCATCCATCCAACCTAGACATTCAGAAGAGAACGGACGAGCTGTGTGACTGATGTGTGACTCAGCCTGGGCAACTGGAGCTCAGTGGCAAGTGTGATGCAAGACTACACCTTCAGGGGCATTCATGATGAGAAGATGAAAGGGGTCACCAGAGTATGTATGCATGTGAACATGGGGGATGGAGAAGGGTACCAACTCTCTAGTAGGCTGACTTTAGTGGCAAGAGTTTTATTCTGTACCTGTGCCTTTGAATGGATACATCTTACTTAAGCAATAATAATATTTGAGAATAGAACACTGCCCCAGGAATTGGCTCACAATAGAACAACTCCTAAGAACATATCAGGACAGGAAGAATTCACTTTGCCCTTGTCTTAGGGTTTCTATGGCTGTGAAGAGATACCATGATCATGGCAACTCTTATAAAAGGAAACATTTAATTGGGGCTAGCTTATAGTTCAGAGGTTTAGTCCGTCATTGTCATGGCTGGCAGCATGGTGCTGGAGAAGAAGCTGAGAGTTCTACATCTGGATGGAGAGGCAGCAGGAAGAGAGCGTTCCCCCACTGGGTTTGGTTTGAACTTCTGAAACCTCAAAGCCCACCTCTAGTGACACGCTTCCTCCAAAAACGTCACACCTACTCCAACAAGGCCAAAGGTCTTAATCCTTTCAAATAATGCCATTCCCACTGGGGGAGCCTATGGGAGCTATTTTCATTCAAACCACCATAGCCACTTACCAGAAACCACTAGGAACTATAGATGACTCTACTAACTTCCTAGCAAAACTATAGCTGCACACATGGTCACATGTACGCTCAGGCTGGCAGAGACAGCTCTATTGCCTTCCACGAAAGATGCAGTACCTGGTGTGGGCAAGCATCTTACTTAGCCCTAGCCTGTGTAATTTGTTAATGGTTAGGTGGCTTGGGTTCTGAAGAGACTGGAAATACATGTGAGCATGTATGAAAATTATGACAGTTATGCATATTGATGAGTAATGGCAAATTACTAAGGCTCAATTCTAGTTGCACAGCAACTTAAACATTCCTTGTAATGGCCAATTATATATGTCAATGTGACGGAGCCACAGTGCCGAGATATTTGGTTTGAAACTAGTCTGGATAATTTTACGAGGGTGTCTTTTGATTATTACATCATTATGCATTCTGAATAAAGAATGTCACCCTTCCTAGTGTGGGTGGACCTCCCCCAATCAGTTGATAGCCTGCACAGGGCAGCACATTGATCTCCTGTGAACAAAGGGAATTCTTCAGGCGAGGGCCTTTGGAGTTTTCTACAGTCTGGGGCTCGCCTTGGAGATTTCGAGCCATCTTCCACAGCCATGTGAGCCAAGGCTTTGAAATCAGTATTTGTTTGTTCATAGCCTGGTGATTTTTCTGTCTTTGTAGCAACCTGATTGGCCCATGTCCCAGCCCCTTTCCCCATCATTCCAACGCAGTTGGCCTGGGGAGGTCAGAGACCAAATTATCAGGGAAGAGCTGTTTTTAAAAGAACTCTGGGTGATTTGCATGCGAGTCTGTCAGGGTTGTACTCTCTCCTCACGTGAAATAGGCCCTGCTTCACATCACCTCAGCAACTCTGCCTTGGCTTGGCTGAGTGACCGCAGACACACACTAGTATAGTCTTCTTATCTGATGAATGCAGATAAGTACAGGCCCAGACTGCTGAGGGTGGAATGGGAGAGATGTCTCTAGCAAGGAGACACAGAAAGGCACATTTCTCCCTTTTTAGGTGTGTGTGTGTCTGTGTGTGTCTGTGATACAACTTCTGTTTCTGTGACCATCATGTTATATGAAACACAGCTTTGGAAACAGGGTGCTACCTCCCCATCTCCAATGAGCCTTTGGCACTAACTTTGACTTTTCTTTTTGGAAAAAACAACCCAGTCTCTGCAGTTTGCCTTGTGGCCCAGAGCCCTGAGTCTGACCTGAGTTCAACACAACAAGGGCCTAGCCAGGATGGGTGGGACCCTGGATATTAAAGACTCCAGTCTCTGTGTAGGGGGACTGTCTGGGACTTTAGATGAAGTCATGGGTCACTCAGGAGATGCTGGTGAAACAAACAGATACAATGTAGTCTGACCGCTACTAAGGACCAGGAGACACATGTGACCGCTTTTTCACGGTTGGCACATTGACACATTCTTGCCTGAGGCCAGTGGCTGGAGCCCATGTGTGGATGAAAGTGATCCCTTCCAGCCATCGTGGGCAGTGAGGTGGTGATGGTACATTATTTTCAGCCATTCCTGTCAGGTACCAAAGTCCCTGGCTATGAAGCGGGCTTCCCCATGCAGCTCATTCTGGGAAACCTGAGAGGGCTACGGGAGACTGTTTTTCCTGTAGCCTGTCATTCTGAGTGAAATGTATTCTGGGTATTTAAAACGCGTGTCCTGTAATTTATGGCAACATAAACGAAATCAGAGCAGCCTGGGCCGAAACTACAAAGACGGGGGAGATGGCAGAGACATGCGGGCATGGATAATGCAGTTAGCCGCACTCATCTCGGCTTACACAGTGTGCATCTCGGCTTGCACACTTCACTCGCATCCAAGTAGTGAAAGCGGTTGGATTTGCTTCTCTCCTATCTTGAAAGAGGGCGTTCTGAAAACATGGCTTTAGATTTACCTGTTTTTATTTTGTGTACATGAGTGTTTGGCCTGCGTGTGTATGTGTACCATGTGTGCGCAGTGCCCCTGGAGCCCCAAAGAGGGCATCGGATCCCCATGAGCTGGAGTTATGGACAGAGGACATTTTAATAGCTCAAAGAAAGCACTTCAGTGGAAAGCATTGAAGATGACAAAGCCTATATGCAAACATATTCAGAAATTTATAATGGCTATTACTCAGGAAAATAAGCTATTTAGATGATATTTAATGGAAATCACAATATAATCTTGAAATTTCCGATCATTGGGAGCTCACCAAGGCCAGCTGGACTATGACTGAAAAAGCATGGGATAAAGCAGGACTCTCTGAACATGGCGAACAATGAGGGCTGATGAGAAGCCAAGGACAATGGCACGGGGTTTTGATCCTACTTCATGTTCTGGCTTTGTGGGAGCCTAGCCTGTTTGGATGCTCACTTTCCTAGACATGGACGGAGGGGGGAGAACCTTGGACTTTCCACAGGTCGGGGAACCCTGACTGCTCTTTGGACTGGAGAGGGAGGGGGAGAGGAGTAGGGGGAGAGAGGTGGGAGGAGGGGGAGGGAAATGGGAGGCTGGGAGGAGGCTGAAACTTTTTTTTTCCCTTTCCCAAAAAAAAAAAAAATTCCGATCAGCTAATTTCTTTTTATCCTTATGGTCTGCCTCAGGCTTAGACTTTGTGCTAATCCCTGGACAGGTACAATACCTGCCCTAATTGGGTTTTTATGGAAATGCTACGCAGAGCAATGATTAACATGGTATACAAATCCAACTCTAATTGTATGTAAAACACTCTAAGGTTCAAGTTCCCCATCAGTAAAATAGAGGTGATGAAGGTGACGATGGTGTTGGACAGCTTTGTAGCACTATGAAAAGCAGTGTGATAGGTCAGCATCAGCATCAAAGGGAAAAGGTTTTAGTGCACAGGTCTGGAGGTTTCAGTCCATGATCACTTCGATCTGTTGTTGGGCCTGCAGTGAGGCAGCATCTTGTGGGAGGAGCATTTGGCTGACAACACATACCTGGTGCTAGGAGACTGGGTAAGGATTAGCAATAGTGGCCATGCCAGTTACCTTTTCCTTACTGCAACTGAATACCTGGCAGGACAATGTATGGGGCTGTGGGCAGGGGGACGTCTTCCTCATGCTTTCAGAGACTTCAGCCCACAGTCCTTATTTCCACTGACTCTGGCCCTGAGATAAGGCAAATCATTTGCAAAAGCCCACAGTTTGGGATTCATTCCAACTTGACTAAAGGTCAGAGAGTTCAAACCTATTCCTGCTCCTCAAGGACGAATGACAGGATGTTTGACCAAAGGTGTAGCTACTGGATGCTTTGCTTCTCAAAGGCCAGAGAACAGGATGTTTGACTTAGGGCGTGGATACCAGGTGTTTGGAGATGCAAGGAGGTAATTACGTTTGCTTGTTCTTTGTTTCATGGAAGTTTTATACCCTCCCTCTTTGACTGGAGTATATAAGAACTGTGAGAGATAAACTCGGGGCTTTTTGCACAGGATTCCCTGGAAGCCCTCTTAACTCTATCTTCCATCTCTTGTCTATTTCTTTCCTCAATCCACACTCCCCTTCTCAGGAATGTAAGGACAAGTCGGCTGGACCCGACAATCGTCATGGCATCAGGAGCAGGTAGTGGAAGAGGCTTCTTACCTCATGCCAGACAGGAAGTAGAGAAGAGAGACAGGTGAGAGCTGGGAACAAGAAACTCTCAGAGACCTGCCCCTCACCATCATTGACCCTTCTCCAGTGGGGTCCTACCTCTGTGTTTCCAGATTTACAGCACCGTCATCCAGGAGCCGTGTGTGGAGACACTTCATATTCAAGGCCATCATCATAATGAATATGGAATCAGTTGATAGATGTTAGCTCTCAAGCAATTGTAGTAGATGCTTTAAGAGATATATGAACAAAATGCCGTGACGATTAGAAGAGGGAGAGAGAGGCTCTAGCAGAGTCTTTTTGGAGCCTGGCTTCCCAGAACGAATTTAACTACAAAAGGCAGTGTCACCATGCAGTCCTGACATGCACATGGCTCAGAAACTGGACAAGGTGGGGGCACACAGGACCTCAGAGACGAGGCCAACTGGTGTGGGGTGGGGGATATAAGAATTGAGACAGAAAGTGTAGGCTCTGTCACCAGCACTTTGAGTGCATTCCAAATGTTGATGTTGGGCTTGGTGGGTGGGGAAGGCCCTGAAGGATTCTAAGCTGTGAACGCTATGGTCAGGGCTGCCTTCTCTAGAAGGCCTCTTTTCAGCTGTTACCCAGGGAACACATAAAATATTGGCAAAGTCTCTGGTCCTGGGATTTAGAATAAACTCAGAGCCAGACCACAGTCCAAAGTGGCTGAAATTTTGGCTTTAAGGATAAGGATTAGCTCAGACCTGAAAACTCACAGGGGTCGGATTCAGCTGGTCTGGTCCCCACATCAACAGCGGTGCCAACGATTTATGTGTTTTTGAAGTGATCTCGCTCCTCCACTTCCACCCCTTTCCCTCTGTGACAGCGACATGGAACTGGTAGGGAATGACAGCACACAGCCCACACCTGGGGCAGAACCAAGCTGGCTGTGACCTATCCCAAACTTGCCATCAAAAGTTGTAGTATCCCGTATGTTCCCTCCACCAGTTCTAAATGGGGGACAATGTTACCACCAAATGTTTTGAGTGCCTTCGATGTGTGAGACTCAGCGCTCATGGATATGCGCTGTATGGACGTGCTCTCTGTCTCTCCGGCTTCAGGGAAACCAGTGACTGTTCAGTAAGTGGGAAGTGAGCAAGACGGTAATAGGTGAAGTAACAGACTGTGTGCGTGTGGCAGAGGAAGGTGAGGGGGATTGTGATGGCCTTGAGGGGGATTGTGATGGCCTTGCATGCCCTTAGCATCTCTCAGCTCTTCCTATTGTTCTCTTTATACCCTATATGGTACCTCTGTGAGCTTCAGTGTCTGGAAGCAGATTGGCCTTGATTTCCGTCTTGGATCCTGCCGGCTTAAGACTTCTGTGATTTCTATTTCCATCCATTTGTACGCAAACTTCAAGAAGTTCTTGTTTTTTACTGCTGAGTAGTACTCTAATATGTATATATTCTAATATTCCATACTTTCTTCATCCATTCTTCTATTGAAGGGCATCTAGGTTGTTTCCAGGTTCTGGCTATTACAAACAATGCTGCTATGAACATAGTTGAGCATATACTTTTGTTGTATAATAGGGCCTCTCTTGGGTATATTCCCAGGAGTGGTATTGCTGGGTCCAGGGGTAGGTTGATCTTGAATTTCCTGAGGAACCGCCACACTGCTTTCCAGAGTGGTTGCACAAGTTTGCATTCCCACCAGCAATGGATGAGTGTCCCCCTTTCTCCACACCCTCTCCAGCAAAGGCTATCATTGGTGTTTTTCATTTTAGCCATTCTGACAGGTGTAAGATGGTATCTTAAAGTTGTCTTGATTTGCATTTCCCTGATCGCTAAGGAAGTTGAGCATGACCTTAGGTGTCTTTTGGCCATTTGAACTTCTTCTGTTGAGAATTCTCTGTTCAGCTCAGTGCCCCATTTTATAATTGGGTTGGTTAGCCTTTTATGGTCTAGTTTCTTGAGTTCTTTATATATTTTGGAGATCAGACCTTTGTCAGTTGCGGGGTTGGTGAAGATCTTCTCCCAGTCAGTGGGTTGCCTTTTTGTCTTAGTGACAGTGTCCTTTGCTTTACAGAAGCTTCTCAGTCTCAGGAGGTCCCATTTATTCAATGAGGCCCTTAATGTCTGTGCTGCTGGGATTGTACCTAGGAAGCGATCTCCTGTGCCCATCTGTTGTAGGGTACTTCCCACTTTCTCTTCTATCAGGTTCAGTGTGTTCAGACTGATATTGAGGTCTTTAATCCATTTGGATTTGATTTTTGTGCATGGTGATAGATATGGGTCTATTTTCATTCTTCTGCAGATTGACATCCAGTTTTGCCAGCACAATTTGTCAAGAACAAGGGCAATGGGTTTTTGATCCTACTGCACGTGCTGGCTTTGGGGGGGCTTGGGCGGTTTGGATGCTCAACCTACTAAACCTGGATGGAGGTGGGCGGTCCTTGGACTTCCCACAGGTCAGGGAACCCTGATGGCTCTTCAAGCTGATGAGGGAGAGGGACTTAATCGGGGGAGGGGGAGGGAAATGGGAGGCGGTGGCGGGGAGGAGGCAGAAATCCTCAATAAATAAATAAATTTAAAAAAAAAGACTTCTGTGATAACTCCTGGGGCTTCACTTTGAACATACACAACTGCTGTCAGCGTGAGAAGCCACAGGTCAGCGTTAGCACTTTTATCTGTAAGCCACAGAAAAATCCAACCTCAAGTAACCAAACGTCAACGAACTTTTCTAGTTTGGGGAAGAGGAGTTGAGGGTGCGGTGGTGTAACGGATGACCTGTAGTGCGGAGTTCAGACATTTAATTCTGCTGTTCACGGTGGTTGCTCTGCCCAGACCTTCATCCTTATAGTACTTATAGTTGTGCGAAGGCCCATGCTCCACACACGGCCTCATCTTCGCCCAGTTCAGTGGGGCTGCTATAGTAGGCCATGCTCCTGCTTCTGACCCAGAAACAGACTTCAGAAATACCCATGCCGATCCCTGGCAGGTCCTACGACCTTGTGAAACTTTCTTCTGTGCCCAAGGCTTCTAATTTGTCAGGTTTACGACAGCAAACACTCATGCAGATGTGGCAAGAACATGTAATGAACGCTGGTTAGCTCACTGCAGGGCTTTCCCAGACCATCTTCAGCAACCTGTTGGTGAGTCACAGAATAATTTAGTGGATTGTGACTAGCTTCCAAAAAGAGAAATGTGTCGGAGCAGGGGTGAAGAGCGAATGGCAGTGTGCCCTGCAAGCCCTTAGCAGATGCTGCTTTGTGGAGCTGTTTATTAACTTTTGTACCTATTCACACGGTGCATGACTGAAATAGCAAATTGTGGAATAGCTGGTGAAGAGAGGTTGAGAAGCATTAGCTTGAGCGGATCAGGGTGAAAGGTTGAGGCCGGAGCCATTCTTCTCTTCTCCCTAGGGCACTGGGAGAGAGGGCGATGCTGAGGAAAAATACGATTTGCAAACTCTTCCGTAGGATTTGCTGCCTGAAGAGCTTAGATGTGTGTTCACCTGCGGCTCTCACAGCCTCCCCGAGTCAGGCATCTGTAGCCACCCAGTTTTAGAGAATCGGACTGCGGGAGAGAGGCTGAATAACCGAGGCAAAGTCACACAGTTGGTGGCGGCAGGGCTGAGTTCCGAGTCCAGCAACCTGGTTCCTGAGCCCACAGCTTCACAACTGTGGAGTGAAGCTCAGCCCTCAGGGCTCGCCACACAGATTTAGAGTGCTTGGCTTGTGGTGAGGTGTCCCCAAGCACTCCCAAAACAGCTGTCACCACTAGAAATATGACTTTGCAAGACCAATCGGCAGTCACGAAATAGGCTTCTCTGTTGTCTTCTCTAGACCAAGGTCCCACAGACCAGCTCACCAAGGGAAGGGAGTATTTATTTACCGCGCCGTGACTTAGGCTTAGCAAAGAAGAGGTTGCTAGCTTCCTACTCAGTTTGAGCTGCTATGACAGAGTTCTAGGGGCCAGGTGACTGATGAACAACTCGTCCAGTTAGCTCTCTGTTACTGTAACAGACACCCGAGGCAATCACCCTATGCAGAGGAAAGGTTCAGTTTGGCTCACAGTTTTGAAGATCCTAGTCTATAACCCGCTGGTCCTATTGTCTAAGACATGTGATGGCATAAAACCCCATACTAGGAGTGTGTGATGGGGTAGGGTGGTTCACCTCATGTGTGAAATAGAGGAAGAGGGCTGGAATCTCTCTATTCCCTTTGAACTTGTGTCTCCAGCGATCTGAAACCTTATACGAGGCAACACATCTTCAAGGTTCTTTCATCTTCCTGTGGTGGCACACCAGATACCAAGACACCAAGCAAACAAGACCTCTTTAACACATGAGCCTTTTGGAGACATGCAAGTTTCAACTATAGCAACAACCAAAAATGACTTTCTACAATACTGGAGGCTGGAAACCCAAGCTAAGGTGCCAGCGTGGTTGGACTCCAGTGAGGTTTCTTGGTTGCAGATGGCTGACTTCTTGCATTCTCGGACGCTGGATAGAAAGCAAGAGAGCTCCGCTGGGCGTTTGCTCAGGGCCGCCCCCATCCTCATGACTTGTCCACCACCCAAAGGCTCCACCCGACAGTCAGGGGTTAAGAGTTTAACAGATGAAATCTGGGGAGATGTAAACATTGAGTCCACTCTATCATGTCCTCAAAAGAGCTCCTGAGACACAGTCGACTTTCGAAGAGGTGTGGGGTGGTACTGGACCGGGGTGAAGCTGTTTGCCTGTAAAACTCTCTGCTGTCCAAGGCACGGGAGGCACTGGCCTCAGTGTCGTGTATGGAAACACACAGTAGGGCCACTGGGAGTATGGGGTCTGCTGGACTCCGGGCTTAGTAGGCTTCGTGGGTTCTTCTTGCCTGAAATAATTGAAAGAGAAGCTGGAAAAGCAAAACGTGACCTTTACGTGCCCTGGTGAGAGCAGAGCAACAAAGGCATACCTCAGAGGAACCTGACCTTATTTTATACGGGGCCATCTTGGTGAGGCTAATGTAATACAGTAGAGGAAGGATTTTTTTTTTAAAAAGTCCCGAGAGAACTAATAAAATGGCTTTGAATTTCATTATGTAGTGGAAAGAGGCACAAATCCAATTAGCCACAAAATGAGACTTTTCTATTCCTTCCGTGAAGCTGATCCGAAGATAAGCTGTGCCCATGCATGCGCTGGGGCTGCCAGTAAGGTCTCCACTGAGAAGGAAGATGGTTTTGTCAAGTTTGCAGACTTTAACTTTTCCCTCTGTACGATGCAGATGAGAGTGGCGTGCCCTGTGGTTCTGATGGATGGAGGACTTTGCTCTCAATCCAACGTTGGGCATACAGTGCGATCAATGCTTTAGCATGGCCAAAGCTGCCTCTAGACGACACTAGAAGACTTTCATGAGTGTGCGTTTTGTGTGTGTGTGTGTGTGTGTGTGTGTGTGTGTGCATACTTTGATGCATTTGTGCAGATAATAGAAACTGAGTGGGCGGGAGACTGGGCAGCATGCCAGAGCATAGAAAACGATTTTGTAAGTTTTTTTTTTTTTTTTTTTTTTTTGTGTGTGTGTTTAAGGAACTGCAGACACTTTCCAAGGGGTGAAGCATAGCATTTATGGGAGTGGACTGGTGATGTAAAAGGCTGGAAAGTTATTGGGATAGGCAGCAAGCAGGAATGTTCATTTAGGTAAGAAAGTTGTTTTAGCAAGTACTTCTGAGGGGTTCTCAGAATCCAGTGAGTGTCGGTACTTTTTTCTGGGCAGAGACTTTACACATTTGCTGAGAAGGCTCAGGCACTAGCTAAAAGGTCATGTCTTAGGGTTGACTTTGGACTTTGGTGGTCATGACTTGGGTGATTTTCTTCCTGTTCCATCGGAAATTTGCTATTCTGGTTAAAGGAGACGCGAAAGGAAAAATACCCGAGAAGTTGGAACCATTTATGCTCATTTGTGGATTAGGTGGTTTCCTTAACTGGGTGGCTTGTGCCATTTTCTTTTTCCTTCGTTAGTGTGAGAATGCAGCTTGCTACACACAGTCCTTTCCTTAGAATGTCCCATCCTCTAGTCTTGCTTTCTTACTGTAGTGCTGGGAACAGAGGAGAAGAGGAGAAGAGAGCAGAGAGAGGAGGAGAGGATCAGGGAGGTAGAATGTGACTGATACCAAGCCCTGCCTTCAGGATCTCACAGTTGTTTTTTTAATAGGATCTATTACACGGGGAAGGGACTTAGAGGAAAGTGGGAGGGAGAGCAGGGGTAGGAGAAAGAGAAGAGAGAGTGAGCGTGAGTGATCAAAATGAAGTACACACATGCATGAAGTTGTTAAAGATTTTCTTGGCTAGCATCATTTAAATTGTGCTCAATCATCTTTTCATAAACTCATCAAATACTTCGCAAATGCATTGGACACACAACTAAAGACATTGACATGACATTGTCCCCCAGAATACACCAGTAGCTGGTACTTCGTCATGGAAGGATAAAGCCTCATGAGCCCCTCCTTGACCCATGACTGACTGTTTATAGGCAGAGTGCAGTCCATGGCAGATGCTGTGAGATCCTGTTTACATATGTTGTGCCATGAAGGTAATAGTTTACGGATCCTTTCTCCACCTTCCAGCTTTTACATTCACGGTCCATGTAGATGCTATGCAGGCTGCTGGGGGAGAAAAGGCGTCAATCACAGCCATGAGACCTATGAACCGCAATGCCAATCTGCCAAGCAGGAAGTGTCTAGTGTTGCAGTATTGGCACAACTGTTATGGGGCTAACCACCTGCTTTTAGTTTGCATTTGAGGCCTGCTGTGCAGGAGAGACTACCTCCCTGATACTGTAGACATGGTCAAAAGTTCATGGCTAGGGATGTCGTAGGCCCTGGTGCTGGTAGGCTTGGTGGTGGTGGGAGAATCCTCCTACTGTTGCTTAGCTAAGTTGAACTGAAACCAAACTATGTTCCAAATATCAACATTTTACTTACAGACGAATGCTGCTCTCAGCATTCATCAGAGAAGCTTCTCTTTGCGCTAAACAGCAGCGACTGCCTGGCCACTTGGAATGCCAAGGATCAGGGATAACTTCCAATCTTAGCCCAGAGGGGGCAGAAGGTTTCAGTCCTCACTCCACATTTCCCCTGGAACCCATTGTTTTCCTTCTATAGTGCATTTAAACTCCAGGTTCCCAGTGTGTTTATTTGTAAGATGGATCTAATTCTGTCCTTGAAAAGCTTCTAGAAAGTCTGTCAGGGCCAGGGGAAGGCACGTGGTGCTTAGGGATGGCGTTCAAGTTTTAAAAGTGATTTATCTTGGCCCAGGGGCCAAATGGCATAGCCTGAAAATGTGATAAATCTAGCAAATAAGTAAACAAATAAATAAATAAATAAACATAAAGGCCGTGGAGGAGGCAACCGGCCAATAGGCAGGCAGGCAGTTGGCGTTTAGTTTTACAAGAACAGCTGTGGATCCCACATGCCCAGGACAGTTAGAACAGTTTTGTTTCCTCCTGAGAATGGCTTGTTTAGGTGTGGAACAGGTTTGAGACTGGTGCCGTGAATGTGCTCCCCCAAGACAGTGACGTCATGGATATGGACACAGCTTGGGGTGGGTATTTCTTTCTTCCTACGCTGTGTGATCCCATAAAGCCAGGAACCACAGCTTACACAGTTCTTTGCATAGGCTTTTTTTTTAAATACACACTCTCACGATTAATAAAACCCAGAGACAGATATTGAGGTTCAAGCTGAAAGTCAGAAAAGCAAAACAGCCAGCCACTAGCTCTTACCTCTACCTCAGCCTGAAATGGCGATCCTGCATCCAGGAATCTCAGAATGAGACTGTGTCTGAAAGCTGTCTCCTCCTGTCTTATAATCCTGTCTAGGGTTGGCATTAAAGGCATGCACCACCCAGTTTCTATGGCATACTAGCGTGGCTACTGGGATTAAAGGTGTGTGTAACCACTACCTGGCCTGTAAGGCTGACCAGTGGGGCTGTTTTACTCTCGGATCTTCAGGCAAGCTTTATTTATGAAAATGCAAATGAAGTATCACTACAATTCATGAAGTAAACAAATGGAGGCTGTCTAGTTTATTGCTGTGCACACTGACATTCCTGACACACATGTGTCAGAGGATGTGTGTAAGAATTACACAAGTTAGTGTCAGCAGGTAGGTCTGTCTTCAGCGCCCTTACAGACCAAAGGGAAGGTCAAAGTGGGATTTTCTTCTGAAATGACCCGTTGTAATCAGAGTCAGTGAGAGTGAGGGCAAGCAGGAAAACGTTTCCTTTTTCCATGTCCGGGTGAGCCACCAGCAGGAGGTGTGGCCCAGCTTTATGGCGGGTCTTCCTGCTAGTGTGATGGAGAAAATCCCTCCCAGGAGTGTCCAGCAGCTTGTTCTTTAGTTGAATGTAAATGAAGTCAGGTTGATAACCACTATCAACCAGTCATCTGCCTATCATGTTCCCATCTCTCTGTGTGTACACAGTGTGACGCCTGGGTCCGTTGGCTACTGGGCCTGTCCATTCTTACGTTTGCAAACAGCCTGTGGGCTTTGTTATCTGTCTCAGAGAGCTGAGACGGTCACTCATGGTCCCAGTTAACTGCTCGTTTCCGACTCAGGACCTCTTGGACAAGGCCTCATCTGACATCATGTCCTTTCCTCTGCCCGTATTGTCATTGGGCAAAGACAAAAACAGAACAAAATCTTTTTTCATTTTTGAGACAGGGTTTCTCTATGTAGCTTTGGAACCTATCCTGGCACTTACTCTGTAGACCAGGCTGGCCCCGAACTCACAGAGATCCGCCTGCCTCTGCCTCCTGAGTGCTGGGATTAAAGGCGTGCGCCACTACCACCAGTCTAAAATCTATTTTCCAGGGGCCTTTAACAGCACCTTGCAGATTCTCTATTAGAGAACAATCTTAGCACCAATTATGCTCAGAAACATTTGGTGGTTCCTCATTATTTACAGGTTAAAAATGAAAATCCCCAGCCCGGTTTTCGAAATCCTTTATAACTCGCCTTTGATTGACATGTGCTTTGTGGGATTCCTCTTCAGCGCCCGTCTCTGACCAGGCTTGCGGCTCTCACCCCAAAGCAGGTGCTGCTTGTTCCTTTCTCCGCTCAGGGACCCGCAGGAGCTCCAGAGAAAATCCCATTTGTTTCCTTGCCTGTTTATAGGACGCAGGCTTCCACCCGCCTTCCTCTCAGTTCTGTTCAGTGTCACACATTCTTTAAGCTCCATTGCAAATCTACCCTTCTCTAGGATTCCTTTTAATTTTTAATTTTTTTCCTTCTCTAGATTTTTTCAATTTTTAAAATACTCTTAGGCAGCTTCATACATTTTTGTAATGAATTTTAGTCCTTTTCACCCCTCATTACCATGCCTACCCCCCCCCCCCCCCCACATCCTTTTCCCACTGAAGACTCCTTCTCAGCAAACCCTGTTCCTAGTTTCCTGTCTATATGTGGGTTCCCTGAATGAGCATGGTGGGAGGCTATTTACTGGGGCACCAGCAACTAGTGGTTACACCAATGAAGGAAGTGACACCCTTCCTCTAGCCAACATTAGCTGTCAATAATCCTTCAGATACAGGTGGATCTTGTGATCCCTTCCCTCTCTATGATATAATGCTGCTAATTGCTTTTAACTGTGTACTAATATACTTCTAAGTTTATCTTGTTCTCTTGATATCCCTATCAGCTCCCGTGGGAGAATTCTATTACAGTCATTTATGGCTTTGTGTGCTGCTTGATAAAGGCATTTAATAACTATAGCTAATTGTGTAAATACTTTGAACATCTTGAAACTTATATCTTTTTGATCTCTCTCTCTCTCTCTGTGTGTGTGTGTGTGTGCGCGCGCGGTGTATGTACTTGTTGGTGTGGTGACATTTGCCTGCCTCTGGAAGCCAAGAGGTCAATGTTGAGTATCTTTCCTTGATTGCTCTCCATATGTATAGATATATGTATTCTGCTATGAGCTTCAGGGATATGCCTATTTCCAACCCCCAGTGCTGAGGTTCTTTTACGGAGGCTCTGGGTGTCTGAATCCAGGTCCTTATGTGTGTGCATCAGATACTCTACTGACTGAGCCGTCTCTCCAGTCCTGTATCCTTGAATAACCAGAAAAATGTGCTCCTGAGGTGAAATTTCAGTTATCATTATCACTATAGGCATCCTATTGAACATGGACACCAAGAGTTTGCCAGTTTTATTCTTTACTTTTTTTTATTTTTCAGGAATGCTGATAAAAAGATATACATACCACAAACATTGCTTTGCCTTTTGAGTTTGAAAAGACTGGAGTGAGAAACCCCTGGGCCTAAATCTTCCCTTGTTCCCCGTAGAGTGGCAGAAGGTGTTAAGGAACGAGCCAGCTTCTGAGGCCTGCAATCCCCTCTCACCACTGCTTACCATGCAGCCTTGGCCGAGTCACTCAAGGTCTTAACGTCCTTATTTAGGAGAAGGGGACAGGGAGAGCAGTTGGGACTGAGCTCAGCTACTGCTCAGGAAAACCTCAAACTGTAAAGTTCACTTGAAGGCTCCCTCTCGTCTCTGCTGACTCAGATCCATCTCTAGCATCTTCTATGTTTGCTGCCATTGGCCCTCAGCTCGGGGACCTGGAGCTGAGGACCTCTCCTAGGAAACAGCTGTCTGCTCTTTCTCAAGTGTGAAGGGCTCTTCTGTCATCCTCCTTTGGCATAACACCGA
>NW_004949109.1:7284779-7288165 GCF_000317375.1 Microtus ochrogaster
TTCTTTGTGACTCGGTTGTGCCTCTTGGGGATAGTCAGAGCAGCTGATATCAATGCAGAATCTCTTCTGGAACTCAACTCACCACCAGGGCAAACACATCATTATTTTGTGAATGACCAAGAAAAGAAAAGGAGCTACCACTCTTAACATGCCACGAACCGTTGACAGCAAGTATCAGTCATATTTCAGAGCCATCAACTGTGAAATTGGAGCATGTTTAACCGATCACCTTTACTCTTCTGAGCCTTGGGTAGGACACGTGAGCTTCCTGCTTCCTCTCAGGACCACAGTCTTCTCTGGAGACCTTGTCCTATCCCGAGGTGCACCCAGCTGACCTCACGCTCTCCCAGGACTTCCATTGTGCCAGCACAAGATGGAGGTGGGCACAGAGCACAGTGCTGGAGGCTGGCAATGCTTAGACATGCCAACATTAGCCTCTGCTTCCCCGTTTCTCTGTTAAATCTGCATGGTAAGATGTTTGCCCAGAGGCAGACTCATCCAGCTTGGAGGAGGCACTTTATGGAATTTATACATTCTGTTTTTCAAAGACACCAGGAAGAAAAGGATCCCAGTCCATGTGCATTCTAGCCTTGACTAATTTCTCCTTGCAAAGAGTTTATTGTGAGATCACCGAAGGCATCTGGTCAGTCTTCTGGAGCCATTTTAACTAGGGATTTTGTACTGTGGGCAAAATTAAGGGGCATCTAGTGTCACGTTCAATGTGTTAAGGAACTGGATACCCTGAAGCTCGGTCCAAGAAGCAAAATAATCCCCATCCCCTGCAAGACAGATGTTAAAGGTGGCCAGACGGTTCAAAGCTGTTTGCAGCAAAAGGCTTGCTCCTTGTACACGGGGTGGGAGTACTCTCTGTTCTCAGGCATCACCGCCAACTGCAGACATTTCAGCCGTTTCTTCCTTCACTAGTCTTGGGTTTCAGGCCGGGAGGTAACCAGACCCTTCACATTTGCTACAGTGATGCGGTTTCGGGTTTTGTGTTTTGACCTTACAAGTCACCTGCTCCTCTTGAAGCACTGTCACCCTGTTGGGTCAGGCTTCTACTCTCCGGATTGTCTTAGCAACATCGGCAGTGATTCGCTGCTCAAACTCATGCCATCATTTCCTGTGGTTCCTGCTTTGGGAACAGGGAGGGTTGTTGGATGCCAGCTGCAGGTGTAGGTTAGCTTCCCCCATGCACGTGATGGATTAGAAGGCTCCATGGAGTCCCCTAACCCTGGATGATGATTCAATCCTTCCGCAACCCCTGACCCTGGATGATCATTCAATCCTTCCGCAACCCCTGACCCTGGATGATCATTCAATCCTTCCGCAACCCCTGACCCTGGATGATCATTCAATCCTTCCACAGCCTTTGTGCCTGCTCTATGTCTCTGTGCTCTAACCATTTATCATGAGTAGAGACTTTTAACTGTCCCTGAGCTCTGAAGTAGTAAGCCTATACAGCTGAACATGGTCCACTTGGCTGTCCATATAGCCAGGGCACTTTTAACTCCAACCAGCTCAAACCAAAGGGGAATCTACTAACCCATGTAACCGAGAAGTCCAGGGACATACCCAGAATGCCAGGAGCAGGTGGCCCTAGAGTATCAGTATGGCTCCTCAGCTCTCCCTCAAGTGTTGTCTCCATATCTCTAGTCTCTTACAGTCTTCTTCATGTTACAGGTAACCTCTTTATAAGCAACAGGAAACAAAGTTGCCAACACCCTAAAATGTACATCTACCTGGCTCCAGAGGAGGGAGCCATTCCATCTTCTAGCATCTTTCTACCAGTCCCAAACCAAGCCCACTTGGGTCTCCCCCTGGTATAGCTGTTAGTCAGTGGATATCCATGGCTGTCATTAGAGCTCCTCTCGATACACATGCCTCTTTCTGCCCATTTCCATCAGGGTGGGAACCTGACACAGTGATGAACCTCACTGGGCCTGTGAAGACCCACTGCACTTGGTCCCCTCTATCTTCCCAGCTCCTCCTACTCCACCCCCATCAGCTTTTACCTTCTAAGCACATTGGACTATTCCATTAGCAGAAAACCCCCTGTTACCCATAGCATTCATTTTCTCTCTGTCTTCACTGGAGCCCTTTCCTTCTCCCCCACTTGTGGAAATTCTTCTCAGCCTTCCAGGCTTAATTAATGTAGACACACACACACATGGAGAGAGAGAGAGATAGAGATAGATAGATAGATAGATAGATAGATAGATAATAGATAGATAGATAGATAGATAGATAGATAGATAGATAGATAGAACATAAGGAAGGGACCCTGGACTGAGGAGGGCCAGTGTCAGAGCAATGACAACTTCCAAAGCGTAGACATTTATTAACCCTGCAGAGATACCCACTGTCCTATGCACTCAGATGCTCTTCATATTTACATAGAACTGCTACAACCCTCACTCAGACCACTGCACAGCACATTGGGGAGGAAGACACATGTGTGATTCATTTTCTGAAGGATGACATCTAAGGATTTACCTAAGGACCGAAGAATGTCATGAGGTAATTTCCTGCAGTGCAGCAGGTGGTGCGGCAATGATGGATTGGCAGGCTCGCCCCAACGTCCACGAACTGGCTGAGGCCTTGCAGTTCCAACTAGTGACCTTCCATGTTAATAACCCGATGGGATGTTTAAGGAGGCTGAGAAAGCGGCACTGTTTTGCTAGTAAATGGATGATTGTGAACCACTCCAGCAGAGAGGTCCTATGGACTAACGTTTCCCCAAGCATCAGAACGAAGGAGTTGGTCAGACTGGAGGTATTTTAAATGTCATCAGTGTGAACTTAGCCAGGCTGATGGTAACAGTCCAGGAAGTAATAATGCTGTTTTCCCAGAGTTCCCAAAGTGTTTAGTTTTTCTTTTTACTTCCAGACTGACCACATTTTCTTGTGGTTAGTTGTAGATATACTACCCCACCCACCCACCCTGTCCCCAACGCAACAATCCAAAATCTTTCAACTGAAAAGTGACAAAATAATTGAAATGGTTTTAAATCCCAAAAGGGGCTTTATTGGCTCATCAACCAGAATGATTTGCTGGATCCAGAAGTCCTAACTATGCTTCTGGTTCAATCTCTTTCCATTCCTCTTTCTTTCCCAGGCTGTTTCTATTATTCTGACTTCCTAAGACTCGTTAATCTGTGAAGATCAGTTGGCTTGCTGTGGCTCCTGAGGCTGAGGAGGAAAGGGCCCTGATTTAGAACCACATGATTCCGGCTGACTGAGCCTGGAATAGGCTTCTGGGGCTGGGTGTTGGGTTAGGCCTGCCTGGACTGCAGATCTTGGGACTAGGGGAACAGGTTCTCTAAGAAATCTGAGGCATCAGTGTTAGAAGGCAGAGGAAGGATGGGTGTTGAGCATCAGTGTTAGAAG
>NW_004949109.1:7289775-7316840 GCF_000317375.1 Microtus ochrogaster
GAGGAAGGATGGGTGTTGAGCATCAGTGTTAGAAGACAGAGGAAGGATGGGTGTTGAGCATCAGTGTTAGAAGGCAGAGGAAGGATGGGTGTTGAACATCAGTGTTAGACAGCAGAGGAAGGATGGATGTTGAGCGTGTATTCCTCAGCAGGGATAGTGTCATGAGTCTTTTGACTGTCTCACTTCTGGGAAAGGCTTCCTGTAGTGACTGAGTGGATTGTCAAGTACCTGGGGAGTTAGCCCAATCCCCAGTGCTGTGGTTTCTTCCTTCATCTCTCTCTCCCATTGATGAAAGGTAACTTCAAGAGAAGTTTAAAAGCATCCATTGGTTTTAGCATTTTGTCCATCCCACCTAAAGATTATCTTTATCAGAATCATTCTAAATTTGCTATTCAAAGTCAGACATTTCAGTGCTATTGCTTTTGACCCTTGTGCCTTAGCAAATTGATTGGCACTTTGGTAAATCTTGGCAACAGCTTTGCATACATGTCATGTGCCTTCTTGGCTTCTCTCAGCCTTGTATCCTGCGGTTTCGCTACTTCTCCACTCTTTCTCATGCTTAGGAAGACCCGCCATTGTGCAGCCTGATGTCCTCCATCTGGGTGTTCTCACCTGGTTCCACATCTGATGCTCAACCACTCAGCAGGTTCGGGTTCTGTTAGAGAGGTGAGATGGCGCTACATGGAAGCTCTGGCTGACTGGGCAGGGGTACGTGGCATTAACCAGTGACCATCAGGACATGGCAAAGAGCTAGACAGACGCATTCTTCTCTCATCTCCCTCCTGGGGTCCCCTTTCTCTCTGAGGCTCAGAGTGAAGCGTAAGTCAACACCTCCCGCGTGTCTTTGCACTGCTCTCTAGCCTCCCTGCTTCACTTCCGTTTGTTTAAAAGACTCTAAGACTCGAGTTGCCCGGGAACTGTCCCTCCCAAAGAAAACAGAACTGAATTCCTGCTTCAAGTCTGTTTTCTAGGAGGCTAAGGCTAACGTAGCATTGTTTTGCTTTTGTGTGACATTTTCTCCAAAAGTGCTGATAAGACTATGTTTCTATTCCATTCCCCGTCGGCAAGGTGGATAAACTGAGATGATTAAGGACACCTCATGTTCAAAGTTATTGGCTCTATCACCCAGCCATTTAAACACACAATCCAAGCTTCCTGTCTCTCATTAATAACTCCTGACCCCATGCAAAGTCTGGGCCTGCACATAGGAAGAGCAGAGACTTGAGAGAGCTATTCTAATTATTGAAGCCAGTAATCAAACTTAAAGTAGTTGAGTACCTGAGCTCTAGGAGACCACTTCATCACGGGGATCCCTGAATGCCTAAGACAAGGGATCAGAGTCTTGGCACTGAATTAGTGTGATGGGTGATAGCGGTGCTGTGTTTTTAAGCTGTTCAGTCTAGATTTAAAAACTTTTTTACATTTTGGGTCATATCTTTGCTTTTTAGTTAAGGATTCTAGAAAAGACAACTGATTTCTCAAAAGAGAACAAGTGGTGTAAGTGTGGGGAAAATAGCTCAGATTTTCCCAGGGTACGTTATGAGTGTGAGAGGAACATGACTCACTGTGTGGATGGTTTTCTGTTTTGATGCTACTGGTTCCAAAGTGACTTCTTCCTATTTCTTTGTGTTTTCTTAAAATGAGTTCATTTTTGTCTATTATTTTAAACATCTGTTTTTTAGATTTAAATTATTTTTGTGTATGTTTTGCTTACATGCCTGTATGTAAATATGTATGTATGTATGTATGTATGTATGTATGTGTGTGTGTATGTATGAGCAGCATGTGTGTGCTTGGTGCCCTCAGAGGTCAGAGGAGTATATTGGCTTCCCAGGAACTGGAATTAGATGATTGTGAACTATTATGTGGGCGCTGGGAACTGAATCCAGGTCCTCTGAAAGAACAGTAAGTGCTCTTAAGAGCTGAGGCATCTCTCCAGCTTCTATTTATTGTTAATTTAAATGTTTTATATTATGTTTAGCTATGAGAAAATGACCATGAAAGGGGACTCCGTAAACAGAAGTTTCTGTCCCGCCTAGTCCCACAGCCATTCAGTTCCAAAGAAACACACAGAGGCTCATATTAATTATAAACTGCTTGGCCTTTTAGCTCAGGCTTATTATTAACTAGCTCTTAGAACTTTTATTAACCCATAATTCTGGCCTATGTTTAGCCACATAGCTTGGTACCTTTTCTTAGTGAGGCATTCTCATCTTGTTTCCTCTGTGTCTGATTTTCCTTTTCCCAGAATTCTCCTAGTCTGGTTGCCCTGCCTAAACTTCCTCCTTGGCTACTGGCCAATTTTATTAAACCAATTAAAATTTTATTAAACCAATATGAGTGACAAATCTTTACAGTGTACAAGAGCATATGCCACAGCAGGAATCTAGTGTGGAAGAAGCTCTGGTGCTGGACTAAGTCCGACTCACAGTTAAAAGGGAAGCTTTACCACCCTTGGTCTTTCACATGGGTGTGGAGGTTGATACTTGGGGTGGACAGATTGGGCCTTGTGTGTGTTGTCCTGCCATCTTCCAAAAGTATTGAAAGCGCTCCTGAGGAAATGACGTCTAGACTTTAGCCGCATAACACAGTCCTGCTTTAGACATAACAGAGCATGTGGGTTTAGAAAAAGCCAGCACTGATCTAGCATGAACGCCGCTTCTGCCCATGGGATCCCAAAGCGTAAATATCAAAACAATATATTTCCTGAGGCTGTTTCAAAGCATGCTTAGTGACCTGTGCAGAAAGCCAAGTAGACCAACATTTAAAGTATTCAAAGTGGGGGAAGCTCTGCCTTGATAGAAGCGAGCAAACTTCTCACATGTCCTGCTGGTCATGTGACAGGTTGGCGTTGGGCTCCTGGTGGGTTCCGTGTTTGGAGTCTGGTTTTGGTTCTCAGTGGCAAGCTTCACGGAAGAAATGGTGACCCTGAAGTCTTGAGTGCAAGAACTTTACCAGGAACTGAAGCAAAGGCCACACGTGCATGACCAGAGCCTTGAAAAATGCTAGGGCTTTATAGCTGGCGTGAGAGAGGCAGTGACTTAGCCGTGGTGTCTGAGGCTGTTCCCTATACAGCTGTCCTGAGCTGCACCACCAGGAGTTAACGGTCTATGCTGGTCCTGCTGTCACTCACCTTGACGTCTTCGGCTGTGGAATAACTGGAATGTAGTCAGGTTCCTATCAGTTATGGGAAGTTGAGTATTTGAAATATTTTTGATCAAGTGTATGGAACAAATGAAAGCAGGGTGTTCTAGATTCTTCTTTTCTGACTCACTCTCTCTGGAGTCTCTGAAGAAACTTGGAGATCCTAAAAAAAGCCCCCCAGTTTACAGGGAAGATGAAGAGGTTCCAGAAATGAATAAGAATTGGCAGCTTAGTGCTGTGAACCTGTCAGCACCTCGGGATGGAGAAACAAATGGTTGAAGGGCAAGAAAACTGGGATCTGGAGCATGGGGTAACATTTTAAAGCCAAGTACCTCTGCCAAAGATTCTTTAGCGTCCACTCCTTTCAAGATCCCAGAATTGCAATACAGACACCATGGAGTTCAAACACATTCATTTCCAATGTACAAACAGCGCTGCAGGAAGACTCACCCTTTCCCAGGAGTCAGGAAGATGCAATGTTGCCCAGTAAGGATTTGCTTCTTCAAGAGAAGCTAACAAGCATTTTAGTATACGCTGAATTAGACTCTAAATGTGTAGAAGCCAGTTAGTGTTTGACTTCAGAAAAAGATATTGCAGAGTGGAATTAGTTTGACAGTCAGCACCTTCATATAGATGGCAACTTGGTATTTGTTTCCTCTCACTGCTTAGGCGAAAAGCACTAGCTGGGCCTGAACACTGTGATGGAAGTGCTGTATGTCTGGCTCTCCGTGGTCCTGCTCCCCCCTCCCATCTTCTGCTTTCTCTGGCTTCTCAGTACAGCCCATGAATGAATATCCAGAGATGGTCGCTATGGGCTTTAATGTCAAGCCTAGCCATCTTCATTTCTCATCTCTTCCTCGGTTCTCTGTCTTACTCCCTTCTGTCCCTTCTTTTATATTGAAGAACGAAAAAGAGTCTCTGAGAGTTACAGGGCACAGGGCTTTGTTTAAGCTAGTGAGTTTCATGAAAGAAACAGGGAAACCCCAAATATTTGGGTTAAATTTCTAGTACAGTCCTCAATAATCTCAACCACAGTTAAGTTTGCCACTACCCTGACCTTAATTAGCTAAGTTTCTTAAAAAAAAAATAAATAAATCTTCACTAATACGATGATTACTCCAGTAAAGTTATGTTGTTATAATCTATAGGTTTCTGGAAAGTAAAGCTAAGATGAATGTGCCTATGTATCTTTAATCCCCAGTCCAAGAACATTGCTGAAGATCAAAGATTTAACCAGGAGACATTCTGCTTTAATGCTGTTTGGGTGTGACAGCTGCCTCTGTACTTGGAATAGATCAGCTCCATCCATCTTTTCAGACAGTTCCAAACATTTCCTTGAAGCACCAGAAATATACATCTCACGTACAGTTGTCTTATTAGGAATGATGTATTGGGGTTTCCCCACCAATTATTTTTGATTATTCTGACACGTGGCACTTGTGGCATTCCATGCCCTCCAAGTTATCTTTGTATTGGGAGATGACTATGAGCAGATAATACACAATGCCATATAATTTTTAGTAGTAGTGATAGGGTATCTTCCTTTTAATATGGTTCTCTGTGTTATTTAGAGAGGCAAACACAGCACGCTAATAAACATTCAGGACCCATCTTCTGATTGGTCTTAGTGGGAACAAAGTGACCCTTCACATCCATGCCCCTGTCTCACTCTGGAGACGGACTGAGGGATGTAACACACCACCACAAAGTGACGAGTTGTTAATTTATGTATACTTTAGACTTGGAATTTTATTGGCATGGTGTGGGGAGACCTTAGGTTTTATGTCTCTTGCCGAGCCTTGTTTTTGGTTCGGTATGAAACTGGAAGGTGGGAGAATTGTGTATCTGGAAGACTGTGTTGTTCTTGTCCATCTTCAAGTTTCTGAGAGGAGGGGGCTGGGGAGATGGCTCAGCAATTAAGAGCACTGACTGCTCTTCTAGGGGACAGGAGTTCAATTCCTAGTACCCACATGGCGCTCACAACTGTCTGTAACTCCAGTTCCAGGGGACCTTACACCTATGCCAAAACACCAATGCACACAAAATAAAAATAAAAATAAAAAAATAAATAAACGAATGAGTCAAAAAAGCAAAATAATTAAAAAGAAAAGAATATGAGAGGAGTGAACTCATCTGGTGAGGGGAATCCCCTTCCCAAACTGAGTACATTATCCAGACCCCCACACAACTATTGACAAGCAACAACTACTTATTCTGCTGAAATCGAACAGTGATGCATTGAATTGAGATTACCCATAATCCACAACCACTCAAGGAGAACTACCAAAAGAAAGGAGAGTTCACTTAAGGTATCACATTCAGGTAATGGAGCATTCTCATTTTGTCTCTGGTGGCCTGAAGGGCTACCCACTTAACCCTTATTAGCCTAATGGGAAGAAACCAGAAGGCACCAGACCTGATGGAAGGGCTGTTAAAACAAAAGGCTAGAAAGAATGACGTAGAACCCAAAGCAGAGCAAATGACCAGGACTGGCTTGAGAAGACAGGAAGCCGAGATGGTTGTCTTTGCAGGCCAGATATTTTGATATGCATATATTACTAGAATTAAATCAAGAGATGTTTCCAAGCTGTCTTCTCCACTGTGAGCAGAAGCATGAGCCTCATACAACACGCCATCTGAGGTCCTTTTGGAAAATTCACAGGGCAGAGATGGGGTTACAGGACCCTGGGCAATAACACAGGCCCATGGATGGGAACAGGCCACCGTTAAGGATCCAGGAGAGCCAAGCCATCTGTTCATTTGGGGTTATTCCAAGTGCTGCTCTCACGGTACTGATCACAAGCGCTGTGCTCACGGCATCCTCGGGTTCAGCGCCGAGGTCTCTTTTTGTGCTGCTCTAGGAGACGCCCGCCTAAGTATTACTCTGATTTCCTGCACACCGCCTTAGGTCGGCGTTCTGCTTCCGTGATGGAAATGTTAAGCAATAGCAACCAGAGACCTGCAAGGCAGTTTGCAAATGCTCCTTTGTTAGGGAACCATCACATCCCACATGACTGCCGCAGATGCTGTTGGTGCAGATGGCCAAGGCCTGGCTCCTGGGGGGTGTCTTTCTGAGGCTAGAGAACAGGAAGGGGACAATTGAGTTAACCTCTCTGTCTCTCTCTTGTCATCCTCATCCTGGCCATTTGCTCCTCTCTGCATGGCTTCCCTGTGCCAAAACCTGGTTAATTCTGTTTCTTCAGGCCCGGTTTCCTCGGGCCCAGTCTTCAGATTCAAGACCCAGCATCTGGGTGAAGCCAGCGTGTGATAGATTTACACTCAGAAAGGGCCAGACCCCAGCAGCTTTTTCAGAATATGGAAAAGAAGTGATAGGCTTTGTGGGCCTGGCAGCATGGAGGCAGCGTTAGATGAGGGAGCTCCCTCGCAGGGGTTAGCTAAGCATTTGGTAAGGTCTGTATGGACCTTGTAAAGAACTGTAGTAGAGGCAGAAGCATCGCAACACAGGGCCCGACCTCAGGGCTCGGTAGCCACTCTTCAGCTCTTAGTTTGGTACAAAGTGCTATCATTACTGTTTGGAAGTCACTCCCTGTAATGCCAAAGACTTCCAGGAGAAGGCTAGGAGTTACAAACCCAACCATTTCAAGCGTAGAGTGACTAGTGTGTAGTGTGACTCTGCAGGTTGCTACCCTGTCTTCTTTGATTTACCTGCAGAGCCTTAGGCAGGTTGGAGCGGGTAAGAGGGACTAGAGGGTAAAAAGGGAGGAGGGGAATTTCCCCCCAGGTCAACCCAGAAAGCTAAGGTGCCTGTGGTACTCCTTCAACAAGATCAGCTGAGGCTGAGGGAATCTTTGGGGAAAACCCAAATCAGTTTGTGAGTCTGCCCCTGGGGAAGGCAGGAAGTGAGGCTGATAAACAGGGAAGTGGGAAGTGGTTGCTTGGTGCTGAGTTTGGCTGGGAGTTTTGGGCTCCATTGGAGTCTTTGGCCTCCAAGCAAAACTCAGGAGGGGATTGAAACCTGCAGCAACCCAAACAAGGCTGAGGCTTGGCAGGAAGTTGCTGTGGGCTGGTATGGTTCTTCACATGCTCTGGGCCTGGGCAAGTCTCTCAGAGGAGCGAGCAGCCTTTCACTGCCAATTCTGCTCCTTTGGACTCATCTGAACCCACACTGCTGAATACAGTTAGTCAGGGCTTGAGTTTTCCCAGAAGCAGAGCCCTGGTCTAACGTGTCCTTGGCGGGTGATTTCTTATTTACCATGTAGCCCGCCAGGAGAGGAAGCCTAGGGTTGTTTTTTGTGGAGAATTCATACTGAGATTAGAAGGGGGGAGGGATCTGAACAGAGATTTGGAACTGAGTTTCATAGACTGTTAGTGTGAACCCCCCATTTCTACCCCCCAAGAGTCCTAGAAAAACAGGCGATGTCGTCATAGCAGCTGCTGATGGCCTGACAGACAGTTTCCGCAGCGCTACATGAGGCCCTTTGGTGTCCCTGTCAGGAGACTGGCAGCTGAATGACACCGAGGAGGCCGGGCCTGTATTCCCTCTGGGAATGCTGCCCTAATTGATAGACAGAAGGCAAAGAGAAGGATTGTTTTTGAACCTGAAAAGAATCCCCTTTTTTCTCCCTAAAGCTCACGCCCCCACTCTCCACAGCTTTACCTCCCCCACTTTTTTTTCTTTTAAAGGTGTTTTGTTCCAGAGAAGTTACAGAGCTTAATGGAACTGAATGACTTTTACCCTTCTCAATCTGTCAGTCAAAAGCCCGACTCCAGGCCCGTTAAATAAAGTCCTTTCAGAGGCAGACAGGAGAGGAATGTGTCAATCAGGCAACAGAGCCTGTTGTGTTTTCATCTGTCAGAGGGGTGATGTGGGGGAGAGCCTCAGGCCCCAGGCAGGGCACATTCCCAGCAGCCGCTAAGAGGCCTTGACAAATCCAGGTGTGGAGCCAGAAGGTCCCCAGTCACCCACATTCTTGAGGCGCAGACTTGGAGCCCCAGGCACTCAGCTTTGCAGTCAGCTAGGAGACATTTGGGCAAACTTTCAGCACGGGGTTCAAGCTAAGCATTTTTAACATAAAACCAACCACTAAGTGCTGGGTGACTGGGCAAGGCAAGGCTTTCAAATTAATACTCCGCTTAGTGGAAAACGCTGCAGACAGTAATGCTCCTGCTGAGGGGCCTTCGGGTAGACTTGAATTCCAAACCAATTTTGTAGCGTTGCTTTCACCCTTCCCCTAATGCTCTCCTTTCTCGTTATATGACAATCCATTAATCTTGCCCATTTACTTAAAATTGCTGAGTGACTTTTTTTTCCCTGAGAGTTCTGAACAGTTGCTTTTGTTCATTACAGATTCAGAGTTTTCCGTAAAAAAAGTCCTCTGTTGGACACACTAATGACCGATTCCTTATGTTTGGGGGACACTTCCTCTGAGGGCTTTAGGAAAAACCGTAGTTTGAGGGGGAACCAGGGGAGAAGAGAAGTTTCTCTGAACAAACAGGGCTTGTTCTTCCTCGAGGGCTGAAGAAAACCCTCTCTGCAACATCACTCCAGATGTTTTCATCCGGGTGTACAGAGAGGAACCAGTCCCATCCTGGGACAGCAGCCTGGCTGTGGGTCTGTAGTCCCTCAAGCCTGAAGTTTATTTGAGTTCAGGATAAACCTGAGTGTGTTATTTCTTATTTGTTTCTTGTCTCTTTTGTCTTCCGGGAGATTTTATTTTAGCTTTTGAATATAAGGCAAAGCAATAGACCCTCCCTCTGCTATTTCTCACCCCACGGTCCACCTCCCACTCCGCTGCTCCCAAAGGAGGCAGCTAGAGAGGTGTGTTGTCTGCCATCTTTCCCACGTTACCTCTTGCCTAGGTCTAGGTATTAGGGGAAGCAGGGATAGGGTTCAGGTAATTTTCATGACCACGCATGTTACTTGAAACACAGGTGCACAAGGCAATGAACCCTCACCTCTGTTCCCCACTTCTGACCCCCCTTCAGCCGTAATGTAGACTTAATATTTTCTTCTATTCCTGTCCTTGGGCCTCCTGGAACCAGCCTGTTTGAGACAGGCTAAATTGCAACTTAAAAGACTTCTGGCATTGCCTGATAAACCTCGACACACTGAAGCAGGTCTACAGATTGACAAAATAGATACGGTGTTACTCAATGTAACAGCAGTTAAGCAATGTCCAAAGATGCGGGTTTGAACGTTTTGTCATAATACATGAGCTTAGAAAATAAAAATGGACGAAGCCTGGGCTGATTAGATTGAATTTACTGAGCGAAGCACAACTCTTTCTCTTTTTTATTGAGGCACTGGGAATGGAAGCCAGGGCCCCACACACGATAAGCAAACAAACTTTCGCCGTTTCGCCGAGCCTTGGTGCTAGCCCTATAGCAAGCTTCGGTACTTCTATGTTCACAATTCTCTTCCCTCACAGTTTCTGGAAGCTTCCAGAGCCTGCAGCTCCTCAAGTTGTTTGGAAAAGCCTGTGAGTTAGAATTTAGGCTCATTTCGGGTGGAGCGTGCTTCTCTGGGTGAAATATTAAAAGAATTGCAGAGATATGAGCTGTGGGCTTCCCGAGTCCCTCCTTCACTGGTTAGTAATGAGCTGCCACACTTGAAAAAATAAAATAAAAAACCATTTCTCAGCTCATTTTCTGCCTGCCCGCCTTCCCTCAGCCTAAAACAAACATGTCTCCCTGGTGCTGCCAGGGAAGCCTTCTACCCAAAGAGACAGTTTGGCTTTTGTGCCTACAGCTTAAACTGGATGTTGTGGCTTTTGGTTTAATGCAAAGAACTACAGGAACACTTGTGAACAAGAGCTTTCAGCTGACAGAAACTCTTAGAATGACCATGTATACTCTAGTGGGGGGGAACCCTTCGCATAAAGCGCCCCGGCTCCAGGTCCTCCTCGGCTGCTCCTTAGACCACTGTTCTACTCAGAAGGCAAGCACACAAAGCAGAACTCCAAATCAGCTAAGAGCCTCTGTTTTGCTCTGGCAACTCCAAATGCTGTTGGTCTAAGCGCAATTGTGAGCAATAGATTTTCATCATCCCTTGTCATTTCCTGGGGCTGGGGGCAGCGGGAGGCAGACTTGGGTGAGACAGGCTCCTGCCCCTCAGCACAGATGCTGTCTCTGTGGGTTTGGTTGGGGCCACCCTGCCCCCCAATACCAAATAGTACAAAGCCCACGGCTTGCTGTCAGGTAGACGCTACTCTCCAGTATCTGCCATAGTGTGTTTTTCAGTTGTCATCTTTGAATAATGCCTGCAGAACATCTGTCCAGATGAGCTTGGGTTGTACTGGTTGCTGGCTCTTCTGTCTTAAATGGGTTTTTGTCAACAGTCTCTTCTCTGGACTTACATACAGAAGCAACTGAATACCAAGTTTGAAAGTCTTGAGATTACTCAAATTCTTTCTATATTTTAAACTGTTTTAGTCTTCAGAACTTAAAAAGAGTCGTACTATTTTAATATGCTGAAATATATCAGTTTGTCAGTGGTAAAGTTGCAGAGATTCATCTGAAGACCTCACAACCAAGTTACTCAAAATGTCAAAAAAGAACCTCTTTTTCTGAATTAGGAAATCAGTTAATTCAGGTTGGAAATGGGGTCAGAGCTTTGGCTTGTCAGGAGAACTTTTTGACCGTTAGCCACTTTTAAAAGGTTCCTTTTTATTTTTGTTTATGTGTACACGTGTGTGTCTGTGTGAGGGTATGCCACACATGTAAAGGTGCCCATGGAGGCTAGACGAGGACATTGGATCCCCTGAAGCTGTAATTAAAGGTGACTCTGAGCTACCTGACCTGAGTTGTTCTGGGAACTGAATTCGGCTCTTCTGGAAAGCAGCAAGATCTCTTAACTGCTGTGCCTCTCCAGCCCCTTGGTCATTAGTTCTTATGGGACCTGGTCAGCATGCTACGAATTACTAGTAATGGTAGCAATCCTAGTTGTAATAATAAATAATTATAATGTAATGAGTTAAATTCATATTAGGTTACTGGTACAATGGTAATATGTACTAAGCGCATTCCATAAACAGTTTCTTATGTCATGAACTTAAACATGAACTTCCTGTTTAGATCAGTGTTTATAACAGCAAAGACTATGGTCTTTGGTGGTGCACTGCTTCCTGTCAGTTCTGCTATAGCCGCTTGCTTTGTGTGGTCCTTATTATGACATGGGTAAAATGGCGTAGCCTTTGCAAGTAGGTGTATAGTAGTTAATATGTGGGCATACTTTAGAACAGCTCTTACTACTTAATTACCATATATATGTTTATTTCTATTATATTTTATCAATTAAAAATCAGCATGCACAATAAAGTTTCATTAAATATTTCACATATGTGTATCATTGTGCTTTAGTCACTCCATTGTTATTATAATTATGTTCTTTGTAATCAAAAAAATTATTCATGTTTATGGGTGTTTTGCTTTCATCTGTGTACATGTACCACATGCCTGTCCAATACCCACAGAAGCCAGCAAAGGGCATTAGATCCCCGAACTGGAGCTATAGACTGTTGTGAGCTGCCATGTGAGTGCTGGGAATTGAACAGGCCCTGTTATTGCTGTTTCTATTGGTTTGTTCTATCTTGTATAGACAGCCATCAATTAGCTGGAAAACATTCTTTATTAATGGCTCTTCACTCCCACTTGCCTCCTGCTATCATTGGTCCTCCAGTTAGTTGCCCTGTTGATATGTATGATGGCCCAGGGCAGACAAAGCAGAATTTCTGATGGGTAAATGGCTTGTAAACTTCCAGGGAATGCCCATTTGTAAAAAGCTGACCCTGCAGGGAAGGGCTTTCTTCAGAGCAATTGCTCAGTTGGTTAGTTCCAGCACCATTCGGATGTCCACAGTGGTGCCTGAAGCCTCCAGGTCCTGACCATAAGGCCCTTTTCCTTTGGATCTCTATTCTTCTTGCTGGACAGGCTTTGAGGTGCTGCACTGAGCCCTTATTTGATCTGATCTCATTAGCTCTGTCACAGTTCTCTTTGTGGATGCTCTGGACGTTGCTGTTAGGTACCCTGGCAGGAGGCTGGAGTGATGCTCCTTTGTGAAGAAAACAGTCTGAAGATTGGCATTGACCTTCATGAGTACACAGGTGGAGTTACCTGCTCAGTGAAGGCATCCTTCAAGACAGAGACATCCCCACCCCATCTCCATCCTGGTGTGGTCTCAGATCAGCTTACATTGCATGGAGTTGCAGTCTCTGGGCTTTAGCTACAGGCAGACACCACTAGGACACTGTACCCATTGCTTCTTCATTGTTACCAGAGTTAGCATTTTCTCCTCAGAGAGACAGCAAAGTCTGTTAGTGGGGGGCAGACTTCATTCAATTTCAACAGAAAGGCCAAAAAACCTGAAATTCATGCAGTTAATTCAATATGTATGTATTAAAAGGTGACAGATTTGATCAATTATTTAACCTCCTATCAATATTCATGGGGTAAGTGATTTTTACCCCATGGACACAGGGATGTCCACAGGCTATCTTAACTTTATTTTCTGTTAACCTTTGCTCTCCTCTAACTAATTTAGAGATTCCGGAGGTGTTGGCCTCATTCTAGAAGTTCTCCATTTTGCAAGTGTGAAGGGTTTGTACTGATGCCCACCCCACATCTGTTTGTTTTATGGGGGAATAAAGGACAATTGATTTTCAAAGCTGATCCGGTTGCAATGCTGTATTTTTGTTTGTGTCTTCGTGTGTTTGTATTTAGGAGTTAGGCTCTTTTATATGTTTCCTGGCTTGACCTTGAATTCCTGACTCAAATGATGCTCCTCCTTCAGCCTTCCAGGTCAGTGGGACTACAGATGTGTCCCACCACACCTGGCTAGCATCATCTGTAGACACGGCACAGATCAGAACCAATAGATTCATACGGAAACCAGATCCACTTGATACAGAAAAGCATGTACTAACACCTTTGGCTCATTGGCCCTGATAGGAAGCAAGCAGTTAACACATCTTGTTGAGGCTGGGGGAGTAGAGTCATCCGAATTGGGGTAAGGGTTCTGATCAACTCTGTACTGATAGCCTAAGAGTTACAGAATCCCTGTTAGAGTCCGCAGACAGGATAGTGGCATACAGGGACTAGATTGATGGGGGAAATATCAAATACCTGTGGCTTTGTCTGCCTTTTCCCCACTACCTGTCCATTCTTGGAAGCTTTATTTTTTAGATAATTCTGATGGGTTGCTAATCATAGCATCCAGTTCCTGGAGTCTGTGGGTTGGGTAGACCCGAGACCCACACCTTGTTAGCTCCAATCCTTGTGTCCACAGGGATTGCGTCATCACATATGGGTGTCTTTAACTTATAACACAAAGGTCTTCTAACATGCTAGGTTTAGGGATTAATTCCCAAGATTTAGCTACTCTTCAAGCAAGCCATCAGCTTTGTCAAATTCTTGATTAATCTGTTTATCCCATGTCTCACTGGCAGATGCTCTAGCTTTGGTGACGAACAAACACCAACACAGAAATGTTGGTGGGTCGAATGAGGTAGCTTGCAGCAGAAGCATGGTGACAAACCCCATACTGACCATGTGAAACTGCTACTATTTGACCATTCATGAGGTCAAATTAATAATCTCTTCAGCTCCAGAGACAGTGGAACCAGTTGCCAGCAAGCATTTGTTGAGACTCTGCTTTGAATGGGCAAGTGGTGGGAACTGTCAGGGAGCCATTGGTGGAGAATACAATGCTCTGCTCAAGGAGACTGCAGTCTGGAGAGAGATAGGCAGAGAGAGACAGACAGAGAGACAGACAGAGATTGAGACAGAGAGCGCATACTTCCTAAGAAACTATCACTACAGAATTGTCCTCACTCCATATGCTGAAGAGAGAATTATGCATTTTTATTCCTTTTTATTTCTTTTTATTGAGCTCTGCATTTTTCTCCTCTTCCCTTCCACATTCTTATTCTTTAAAAATGATTTCATTCCTACAAGGAACACAGTAGTGTCAAATTCTGAGAATGCTGTCATCACTCCTCCTAGAACCCTCCCCGTTTACATCTTTCTTCTTTGAACCCTTTCAGAACTGTCCCTCTGCAACCCAACGTCAAAAACCAAGATGAATTCTGCCCTTACTATGCCTTTTTGTCCATCTCTGACAGTTTGCTCTGGCTGCATGAGAACTTTCTCCTTTTGCCCCCTTTATTCTTGGAAAGATAAACTTAGAACCATCTCTGGGTTGAAGCAAATCCCAGCTCACGTCAGGCAGAGGATAAGGGCACAATAGCACTCTGTAGACCTGTAGAAATCAGCCCGTGATTTCAGTCTGCACAAGAGATGCCTTAGCCCTCTGAGAGGAACCTGCATGCATCTTCTGCCCGCATTTCTGCATTTCTATATCTAGGCATTGTACAGCAATCCAGGGTCATGACTAAAGGCAAGTGCCTCAGTTTCAGGATGTTTTCTCACCCGTTTGGCACTTATTATATTCTTAGAAGTGTGCTCAGTTTGCCCAAATCATGGGAAAGCTTCAGCACCCAGCAGGAGAACAGGGTTATTGACTTCCTGGTATATTTGGGCAGTCTTCCTGAGGGCGGGTCGCTGGAGCTTGCTAAAACTTTTTCCAAGAAGAAACACATTAAGTCAACAGTGTTTTCTTCTTTCCTTATTTTAGGTGTGATATATTTTAGCTCCATTTTATTCTTGAATTTAAAAAAAGATCACCTTTCCGTGGAACAAGTTGTTATCCTGCCAAATTTATCCGCCATAATAAGAAACCTGGAGATGTTTTAGTGGTACTTTGGATGACTGCTCTGATTATGGATGGAGGCCAAGAGAGCAAGAATGCATGAGATTGAGGCCGTGAACACCAGCACACAGTCTCGAAGCTTCTTCGGTCGGCAAACAAGGGACGTGTTTTTCTTCTAGAACAACATAAATGCAGCAGTTCTGTGAAGTTCGAACTGTGGCATGCTGCCGAGAAACTCTCCTAGGGCAGGCAAAGCCTCCCTGCTTGTGTAAACACCCTTTCCAAGGGGCTATTCCTGTTGCTAAAAGAACTCAGGCCACTTTGGCATGAAAGCCTTGTGATTGGCAGCAGTGCTGGCCATTGTAAGTATCATATTGTTTGGTGGCAGAGAATATTTTTTATTGCTAGTTCAATAGCATTTCACAGTTATTAAACCAGAGTCATTGTCCCTGGTGGCTCTCAAAGGCTCAGAAACTTGAGGGCACAGAAGGGAAAAAAAAATCCAAAAGCACAAAACCTGTCAGTTATTTTCATAGCTCCAATGTGGCTGTCACACTCTTAGCTGTTGAGGCACTGGAGAAGAAAGGTTGAGAAAGCGGTTTTCCAAATGTGTTTATGGGCAACTTGTTTTCATAAACAGGAATTTATGGGTGTAGATTCAATTACACAAGTTATTTTAGAGTGGTTAAAAAATGGAAACATTTAAGGAATGGGACACCTATACCATTATGATTAGACATTAAAGCACTTAGATTAAAATAATGTTCCCAGAGCGAGCAGATATGACTTAATGTCCCATAACCCTGAAGACAAATGCCTGCCCGAAGTCATTCCTAGGGTCCTCGTAGAAAGCTCTAAGGAGAGGGATGGCTGTGATTAGGGAGGGAACACATCTATTTCTCTACAAGGAAGAGCCCTTGGCTTATTTAGCAGATAATGAAAGTATCCTGCCAGTGAGCAGGAGGGGAACCTGTGCAGCCACAGGTGTTAGTGACTACCCAGGACTTGTCCAGAGGTACACAACTCAGCAGGAGGTCCTCCCCTTCGATGAATCAAATCTGGACTGGAGAAGGAGCACGGGGCTGGAGGCTTGTTCTGTAGGGCTAATTGGGGATCCCATGAGTACACCAGCATAGCACTTTTTTTTTTGATGGGTCACCCCCAGTGGAAACCATTCATGGTCTTTTTGCAAACACCAACTTTCTGGGAATTTGACTAAGTTTTTTGGGTAATTTTTCCAGCCGACAGAGAGCCAGTTCTTGGAGAATCTGCTCTTCTCAGCTCTTTGCGTATTTTCTGTTTGGTTTTGCTGTGCTTCTTCCAGGCAGAGTTTGCGAGGCCCCAAGGACCACACCAGCACTCAAGTCAGGGGATGTACAATTAATCTTCCACTGAAAGAAAAATGGATTCTTATTTCTCTTCAAGTGTCTCTGGCGGTAACAGGGTGTGGGCAGAAACTTGTGTTTACCTAAACAAAAACAGAAGATGTATGACCCCTCTAAACATTCCTGTGGCTGGTTCTTCTCTGAGGATGCCCCTCCCTGGCTGTGTGCCAAGATTCTTTTATTTTTCTAGAAGTAATTACAGCTTGAGCAGTCTATGCCCCATGGCTGACATTGTGGTTGGGGAGTTTATGGGTTGTGCTAATTCTGTTTGGACATGATTTTCTACTTTTCTTTGTGGAGAGGAAACACCTCCCCCAGAAACCAAATCCTTGACTGTTGCCTCCAGCCTTTCTCTCTGCTGGACTTCTCTCTCCCAGCTCCCAGGACCCTTCGTCTCCCAGGGGAAGTTAGAGCTCCCTCGTGGAGCCTTGGACAGCGAAACTCTACCTGTGCTAACTTCAAGGGATTATTCTTCTCCTGAATAAATATTTCCCTCATCCGCTATACATATTTTTATAGAGTTAGTCTACAGACCCTTAGTCCACAAACCGTCTGCCTTTTGTCTCCAAACCTTCCTACATTACTCAAAGGGCGTTTGACAGGCTTTGCCTTCTGTTTTAGCATTTAAAGTTGAAAAGAGAAACCATAAGGCCTCTTCTAGGCAAAATCATTAGACTGCTTCTTAATAAAGAATTTTATGAGCTAAATTGCTCTCATTAGTAATATAGCTTCAATTTACTAATGTTTAATCTCACCTTCCTGTTATTTCTCAAGGAAGTGTGTGTGTGTGTGTGTGTGTGTGTGTGTGTGTATGTGTGTGTATATATATGTATGTATGAATGTATGTGTGTATGTATGTGTGTATGTGTGTGTATATGGTTGTATGTGTGTGTTTAGACTGGCTTATGCGGTGCTGGATACTAGGTAAACTGTCCCAGAAAGGCAAAAATCATTCAAATATGGAAACAAACCAGAAAACCCAAACAGAAATGACAACACTCTCTCACAGAGCACCCAACTGCCTTGAAACATACAATTGCTATCTTGGTGACACACCAGAGTGGAGTTTTCCACAACTTGGCAGTAGTGACAATGAGGTGGCCTTCTGCTAGAAGAGGGTAGAAGACGTGCACCTTGGGTAGGGATAGAATACTTGAGACTGCCGGGCGGTGGTCGTGCACGCCTTTAATCCCAGCACTGGGGAGGCAGAGGCAGGTAGATTTCTGTGAGTTCGAGGCCAGCCCGGTCTACAACAGCCAGTTCCAGGAACCAAAAAAACTACGGAGAAACCCTGTCTCGAAAAATCCCCCCCCCCAAAAAAAAAAAGAAAGAAAGAAAGAAAAAAAGAATACTTGAGACTTCTGTACACACTGTGTGCTCGCAGAAAACAATGGGTCCTGGTGAAGACGCCCTGTCTCCATGAGCTTTGGGCCATTGTTAGCTCATTTCAGTACCAGGCAGGGCTGCTTGGCTCTGGCTCGGGGACTGTTTAGCAGTGCAGGGGTTATATGTAAAGGTGATCAGAGATTTAAGCTGTCATGTCAACAGTGCCAGGGAATAGGCTGTGCAAGGGCCTTAATAAATCTGCCCTTGACTTCTGGCCAAACCTCATTCAGCAGAAAATTATTTCTGCAGCACGCTGAAGGCTCTGGTCTGATGGAGACAGAAATAAAGAAAAGGTGGAAATGGGGAGAGGAGAATGAAAATTCAATCCACATGCGGTGGGGAGGATTCCAGTAAATTTTTTTTTTTTTTTTTGAAATAAGAAACAGAATGTGTAGGACTTTTGGAACAGGGCACATTCCTTTGATTACTAAGATGTCTTAGGGGACGGAGAATGATTCTGGAGGAAATCATCGGGGAAGGGTGGGAGCGGACAGTGGGCTGCCTGGCCCCAGCGCTCTATGGACGCTCTTCGTTTGTTCATTAAATCGGTTGGGCTTCATTGTGTGCGAAAGGGGCCGTGGGCCGTTGAGGGGCCAGCACACGCAGGGCTCACAGCTGGCCACGTAGAGCCACAGGCTCCTCTCACATGTGAAATGCGTCTTGCCTTGCTGCAGTGCAGACCAAGTGATGCAGATGTACTCTTGGATGCCGGAGACAAGAGTTATGAGAAGCGCTGGGAATGAAAGTGGGGATGCGTGGGATCAGATACAGAGGCATCGGCACCTTCGTTCCAGGTCTGAGATTTAGTGCAAGGAAATCTTTTCTTTCATTAGAAAGTCTAACTGAAGGAGCAGACGAGGCCTCCGGTTTAGCTCAGTGTGGTTTATTTCCTTAGGACATTTTAGGAGAAGGAAGGGTTAAGATCAGTATATTATACATCTTCCAGATTGGTTCATGAAGGCACGGACAGTCCTTTGCATCCTAGGCCAGAGGTCATTTTATTTGGAGAGATAATTTAGGAGACAGGCTTCCGTCTTTTTCCGTAAGTTTTGAAACTGTTGGGGAAAGCTCAGCGAGTAAGGGACAGCAACAAGCGCATTTCCTCCTCTAAATAATTTATTTCCTGTTAGTAGTTTTCTCTTTTCGGCCCTGCACTTTCATTCCCAGAGCTGTAATGAGTTTCCAGAACATAAGGCCTCAGATATTGGCTTGCTGGTGGTGGTGGTGCTGTTGAGATCTCTGAATTCACGACCCCTGCGCGCATCAGGCATGGCGCATACATAATTTACGAAGCGATCTGCGGCTTTCATCTGTTCTTCCCCCTCACTTTTGGCGCTTTTTATTCAGAGGGTGATTTGTTGTGCTGCAATGGAACTTGCCGTATTTCCAGAAGTTTCCATAGAGGACCAGCACCCTGCAGCAGATCCCTTGGGTTCAGGCACTTTTCTGCAATGTCTTCAGTACTGGGGGGGGGGGGGAGGAGAGGGAAACAAAGGGAAGCAAGCCTTTTTTTTTTTTTAAGGTAGAGATGGTTGAATGTCCACCAGTGAGAGTACTGCTTGGTGAATGGAGGAAAGGAAGTGGTCCTGCTAAAGTGGGCTCCAGTTTTGTTCATCTCTTAAGGCTTCAAGGAGCCCAGGAATTGTCCCAGAAAGGACATGCTTATCAGAGCACACAACAGCAGTCCCTTCTAACACGCAGCATGGACTGCAGTGCCCCCTTTGTCTTTGGTTTGGGTAGGGACACGAATGCAGGCTCTGCTGGGACTCCTCTCTCTCTCTTTCCTGTCCATGTATAGCTTCCTGTTTCCCTCTCATCTCTGTCTCTGGTTTTGAGAAAGGAGCTTTGGACTATGAGTGGTCTGGCAAGAACCGGGGCGTCAGCCGCCTCTCCAGGTAAACTGGAGGAGCAAGAATTGAGATTTCTGACCCGGATGTCTGCGGAGACCAACCCTAGCCAAGAAGCCTGTATTGATCCACTCCTCTCCATGTCTTAAATATTTAATAACGCGCTTTGCTATTTCGTGGATTTTTTCGAAGCCCAAGCTAATGTCTCTTAGTGCACAAACATGCATATATTTGAGGATGAACTGAGGGGCGCATGCGGTCTCAGGTAAGAAGAGTACTGTGGGCAGCTGCTCTTCCTGAAGCATGAGGCAAATAAAACCTCAAATAGCCGAAAATATTTAAAAAGTTACAGTCCTGCCTGCTTACCCATTTCTAGCCTATTATTGACTTAACTATACACACAAATGACAAGCGTCACCCTAGCAGGACATCCTGTGACATGAATGGCGAGAACCCTGAATAAAAACACCATCGCTGTGGTCCTGGTTTCTACCCTGGACACAGAGAACACACCTTTTCTCCTCCCTTTGTGGGATAAATCCTCTCTACACCTCATGCCCACTGAGACTTTAAGTTGTCAAGCTTCAGCACAAATAAAAACAAGGACTTCTTTTTATTTTGACGGGTGTCATTTGGCCATCTTAATTTTCACCCGTAAGCAAAGTTCTAGCCATGGGAAAGCCCCACGAACGGTCTAACTGCTATGATCTACTTTAATTTAGGTTGCTTTAAGGGGCTTGTGTTGTCCCTAGGTGCCGGCATTTCCCCTTTCTGCTCCAACCCGGCCTTGAAAGAAGGGGGTTGTGTAAGGATGTTTCTTGCGCCTCTTGAGAGCCGGCTGTTAGAGAGCCGGGGCCCATGTGCCTGCGTCTCTACTGGGGCCTCTTCACTTACCCGGAGCCAATGTTTTTTCTTTGCGCTTGGATTCAGAGAGTTTGTGCTGGACAAAAGGGTGGGAGAACTCGGAGGGAACAATGCTCTCAGTTGAGGAGGTGAGGGGGTGGGAGGGGGTCAGAGGAGGGAGAAAAGCAGGGGCCGAGAAAGAAGAGGAGGCCCAGTGATCCTGAGGAGGACTGGCTTAGCAGAGCCCTTTCAAATCCTGTTTTGACCAGAAACAAAGGACTCTTGACACATTTTAAAGAAAAAAAAATTAGTAAACTGTACCAACTTGTTTATCGACCCTCCAGTAAACATCAGGGTTTTCTACCCTCGGACTTACAAATATACCAGCCTTAATTAAAAATATAAAGAAAAATGAAAAGACCGAGATACACTCCAGTTAAGTTTTTCAGATTCTTACAGCGAAGGTGGAAACTTAGCTAAGCCGTTGCTGGGAAAGCATTCGATCAGGTTTGGAAATGCTGTGTGTAGTGACTACTAGCTGCAGAAATGGGTATTTCCAGGGACCATCTGGAAAAGATAGAATTAAAATTAAAAACCGAAAGGGGCTGGAGAGACGGCTTAACAGTTGACAGCGCTTGCGGTCCTTCTGGAGATACCAACTTCACGCCCCCATGTTCCCCTATTTGGTGTCTCCCAACAGCTTGCAGCTCCAGCTCCAGGAGCTCTTGAATGGCCCCCTCACCTCTCGCTTTTTTTTTTAAAGGGTGTTTTTAGCAGACCAAAGGGAGGCCGTGGTTTTGTCTTTGCAGGGATGAGAGTGTTGGAGTCTGCACGGTTGTGCCAAGTTTGGAGCTGTGAGCTGTTCCTTCATGTGGTTTCCAGGGAAGATTACAGCTTAGCCTGTGTGAGCAGCACCATCTTATTATACAGTGAAGGGAACAGCCTCCGCCGAACCCCAGGCCTGAGTTTTGCTTCCGGCATCCATCTCCTATCTACTTAACTAGAGAAATAAAATTGGAGGGAATTTGGCCTTCAGGTTATAGGGCTGGAAAATGCTTTGAGAGACCTTCTGGTTGGATTACTTCTAAACCCCCCCATGACAGATGAAAATTTATCTTATTTTTAAGTGTTCCCCGGAGGCAGAGTGTCCGCAGACTCCCTTACTAACTCATTCTAGGCTTTAACGATCTCCACATTGGGGAAATTCCTTCTCCTGTCTTACCTAAGCCCTCTCGCCAGCGTAGTCCATTGCTTTTGACCCTGTCCCAGAAGAGATGGGGAAAAAAAGGTCACCTTCTTATATAAACATCCTCTCACAGAATTAAAGGTTACTTTAAAAAAATCCCCAAGTTCTCCAGCTCTGCTTCCTTATCTCACGGAACTGCCCCCCCACCACCACCCCGCTTCCTTTAGCATTTTTTCAGGGTTCTATCCCCCAGCCTCCTAGTCACCTTTGGGGTCACCTCTGCATCCACCCAAGGTCTGCTGTGCTGGGAAAGGAGAACTGACAAAGGCACTTCCGCCATTTCCCCAGACACTGTCCGAGTTCACGGAAGAGGCAGAGTGGTATTGATAATATATACTTTTCAATTTTAACATATTCATATTATAATGATTTTCAAAGTCAGATCTATTAATCCTATGTTTATAAGCATTTTCAGTGGTATATGCATGAACTCTTTAGATTTTAAAGGTAAAAAACATATAATAGTATCCCAGCACAATATGCTAAGCATCATAGCTGTTGCTTGGTGTTCTTTGGGGATTGGTTACTAGACCCCTCATATGCTCTTAGATACCCAAATCTGCAGTTATTCAAGTTCTTTAAAGAAATGATGCAGGTTCTTTGTAAACTGTATACTTCCTTCATATACTTTAATTCATCTCTAGATTTCTTATTAGACCTAACACAACATGAATGCTGTGTAAAGAATTGCTAGACTCTCTTGCTTAGTCACATGCATGCATTTCTAGATGGCCTTAAATGTGTCACAAAATAAAATCCAAAATCCTGACTCTGGGAACGTGAATGACAGGAAAGAAAAGAGGTCAATAAGGATGGGAGGGGGTGAGAGAGGTTGGGGGCGAGTTTAATCAGAGTATATTATATGCGTGTATGGACATGTCAATTAACATGCTAATAATAAGAAAATAAAATCCTTAAAAATAAATCTAATTAAAGAATTTAAAATCCCGCATGTCTTTAGCATTGATAAAATTTAGAAGACTCTGGGATTTGAGGTTGGTTGAATCTGTATAAGAACACACAGAGGGTGAGGTATTCAGCCGAGCGCCAGGTAAACGCCTCATTCCCCTGTTAGATTAAATTCTGCCTTTCCGCCTATGATCGTTTCCAAGAATCTTCTCGTAGTTATACTTGGGTGTAACTTGTAGCTTTCCATAAACTCATTTCTAGTCCTTGGCTTGAACCACTGATGCTGTAGTTCGAGGTGCTGAGATTCTGGATCCTAAATTGATGTCAGGTGTTGGCACACGCTTCCAGGACGGGATAAAAAGCCTCGGTGCACTTTTGTGAGAACCAAAGCTCTTGACTGAAAAGAAGTAATGCATCTTTTTTGTTATTGTTGTTGTTCTTTAATTTTGCATCAAATAAAATCTTTATCCATTTGAGGAGTTTCCAAAAGTTTCAGATACTTGGTAGCCGGAGACTCAGAGACATGGCTTATAAGTTGCAGAAAGGAGTACAAAAATGATTTTAATACATCTCAACTTTCCTAGCAGTTTTTCAGACATGCCTGTGAAGGTCATGAATGGGAAGAGCCGATGCGCATGCAGCATGTATCATGTCTTAGCCCACGCTTTTGTCTTAGCAACAGGACCTAAGAGACAGAAGCACAGAGAAAACAAGCCACTTGTCAACCTTCCGCAGAACAAGACAGCAAACCAGGGACAGTGAGGGGTGTGTTAGGAGTGGCGGTCAGAGTCGCCACAAAACACCCACCTTTATTCTTCTTCATGAAAGACCACCTGCCGTGAGCTGGGAGGTAGTATAATATGGGGTAACACCAAAGAATATAGTCAAAACCCCTGCTCCCAGACAAGCTATGCTTAGTTTCGGCTCGTTTGTTCATTGTCTCCAGCACTTATCAGGATTAGGAAAATTTCCTTCAAAACAAGGATTAAAGAAGATGATTTGTAAGTTTTGCCTTTGAAAATGTCCCTGTTTTTGCTGCCACTAAAACCAGTTCTTCATGAGGAGTATATGACTATGTGGAAAATGCTTCCCAGGTTCTAATGTTCAGTGATAAGAAGCATCTAGAGTTGTTTATGTATTTTGTCTGAAGCCAGTGAAGCCCCTCCTCTCACGGAGTTTGTGAAAACATATGGTATTTGGGAAATGGGATGATGGGAAATTCTTTCGTGTTTTACTTTTCTGTGTTTTCTCACTTTTTGTGGCCAGTCATGCATGACTTTTATAATGGAATGACACATATTCATTAAAAGAAAATTATTCCCTTCCATCTTTATAGTCTTTAAGCTTTTGTGGAGTCTCTCATTAAAATACACCTGGGATGAATCAGGCCTTAAGCCATTATCAGTGAAGACTTGAAAGATAAACACCTGGGGAGGAGAGCCAAGATGGTGCCCAGAGGGGAAGCAGAGGGAGGGAGACAAATCAAATGTCAGCCCAGAGCACTTTCCCCCACCTCCTCCATCACCACCCTTCAGCAGCTCCACCTCGGCTGGGATCAGAGCAGAGCACTTTGGACTTTGTCCGTTGCACCCAATTTACCAGTCAGAGACTGAGCTTGGCCACATTAGAGAGTTGCTTTCAGAGGGAACAGAGCGGGTAGGATTCAAACCCAGGTCAGCTGCCTAGAGAACGCTGCTGAGCTTTCACAGAAGCCCTCATGTGGACTCTAACAATTCTAGGGAGGGCTGGGGGCTGGCAGCCCTGTGCTTTGAGTGCCTGAGTTAGAACTGATTTATAAGAAATGACTCTGGGTCAGTTGTTAAAAGCATCACTAAATGCTACTGTAGTTTTGGTGAATTTGTTAGCATGCTCTTTATTGCGTTTAGAAATTAAAACAAGTATCTTCTTCAAGCTACACGCATGGCTTCAGTTTCACAAATATGCTACTTTGGATGGCAGAGTAAAGAATATTCCAGTCAAATGCACTTTGCTCAAAGCCCAAGGCATTGCTTGTGACTGTGTACTAACACACACAGTGCACACTAAATGCACTTTGCTCAAAGCCCAAGGCATTGTTTGTGTGTGTGTGCCACGCACACTATTTACACTTTCCTCAAAGCACAAGGCATTGTTTGTTTGTGTGTGTGTGTATAAACACACACACACTATTTACACTTTCCTCAAAGCACAAGGCATTGTTTGTGTGTGTATAAACACATACACACATGCACACTAAATGCACTTTGCTCAAAGCACAAGGCATTGTTTGTGGTGTGTACAAACACATACACCCTTGCACACTTGCAGAACTTTTCCAGGGTGAGTTTAAGATTTGCTCCGAAGTCTCCTACTTCTTGCAACTTTAATTTAGTTCCGAAGTCTCTAGGTCTCACTTTACTTTGCGTTTGATCAAATCTTAGCACACATGGGAGGCATTGTTCTGCCTTTGTCTGTGGCTTGAGTCAGCCAACACCTGGTTGGCTATTTTCTTTACTACCCAGAGACCTTAGAAGCGATAGGCCACTGTGTGCAGGAGGCAAAGTCACAGAAGGTTGAGTGGGCTAGCTTTGTTTGCCAATACCCAGAGGTCACAGAGTATGGGGTAATGGTAATCCTAGTAGTTCCTACTTCTGAATCAGGTAGAATGACTGTTTAGCCCACTCAGTCAGAGGCCTGTCTGAAAGTCAGGACTCAAGGTCTGCTTTCAAATGCTGGGCATCAGAAAACTAAAGCACCCAGGGCCAAACACTTTGATGAGAGTGAAGGGTGAAGCTGAAGTTGCATGGGTTGGTGGGCTTCTCTTCATCTTCTAATAAGAAGGAAACTCAATGAATTTTTCTGCATGAAAATAGCATAAAGTTTGACTGCTTGGCTTTTTAGCATGGAATTCTAAGTAAACATGGGTGAAATACAACTTGTCAGCACAAAAATACCGCCTGTCATAGTCATTTGTGTATAAAATACGAGCTGCAGGTTTGGACCATATGGTTACATGAGTTCTAATTTACGTGGCATCGTCTTAAGTCAGCAGAACTTGTCCTGGCCTGCCTGTGGGAGGTGGAGTCAGCACCTCACCCATTGAAGTGAGAAGGCTCCCTGGGGTTTGGCCAGTTTTGCCACTGCTATAGACATCAGAGATTTGCAGGGCAACATGGGACCTTCCCCAAGACAACTGAGCCCTTCCTGGCTACGGCATGGCTGACCAGGCTGTCCCTGCAATCAGCTCCCAACGTCGGACATGTGAAATTGAAAAATATCAACTCTCACAGCTTGTGACTTCTCCATTCCTTCTGTTCCCACAGGGGGGAAAGTAACACAATCTTTTCCCCCAGATGGGGTAGGGAGAGCGGACGTTTGGACGCCATTTCAGAGCAATGTTTAATGAAGTGAGAAAATGCATTCGCAGTGCTGGGCTCCGTGGCACATGTCCGCAAGCCCAGAAGTGCACAATGGATGTATTTTGTGATTTAGACATGAGCTACAAATGCCAAAGAAATGCCCTCGAAAGAAAAAACTCTGACTTGAAAGTCCAAACTGAGCCAGAAACAGATGTAATTTTTGTTACTTAAAAAAGAAATTCTTCAGCGCCCTCCCCTCTGCTCCCTCAAGCTGTTCCCTGTCACTGTCTTAGGTGACCTTTCAACAGGGTCTGCCTGGGACACTTTTAGCAAGCCGGTTGGAGCATGTGACCCTTGACTCTCCTGCACATTCTTTGGGGAGCCTGAGGGCTCTCCAGCTGCCCTCTGGGTGGTCTCCTCAGTCAGGGGCATTGATGTCTGAACCTGATAATCCAGAAGTCCAGGACCCTAGACCATCTTTGACGGTGAAGCATGAAGCTAGGTGCACCTTGAGGGCCAGCGCCCCAGCCAGGAACAGCTGCTCACAGTGGGAGATGGCGGGCAGTTGGCTTGTTTATTGGCAGGTGTCCGGGATATGCTTGCTTTAGAGGATTGTTTTTTCCACCCTGTTGTCATTGGTCAACAATGAACTCTTTCTAGTGTTGACGTGTGGCCTAAGATGGTACCTACACTCAAAACAAAAATAAGGACTAGATCCAAATCTTAAGGAAACACAAGAGTGAGGTTTGAAATCCACCGTCGCTTTGGAAGAATAAACAAGGCAGCCCATTTACTCTTAGGAGAGGGTATACATCCAACAAGGACATTCAGGTCCTGACAGATGGACCCGAAAGACAACCAGGAAAGTAAGGCTAGCAACGGTTTCAGCTAAGAGATGCTAAGAGATGAGTCATCCAGACAGGGAGGAGACCTTCCTTGTTGAGTGCTTGCCCAGGTCCAGGCATTTGCCAGGTGTGGCTCCTCCGGATTAACCAAGGGCCGGTGAAGGCGTGTCAGGGCTTCTGTTTTAAAATGGAGCAGCTGAAGGTATAGGCATAGGCACTGCTCTCCAGCATGACGTTAATAAGTGACAGAACCACGTGGCTCAGCTCTCTGAATCTGAAGTCTGTGCTTTTGCTCAGGTTGCTACAGTAAGAGTTGTTGTGGGGCTCAGAGCAAAAGAGAGCTCGCTGCTTAGCCTGACAACCCGAGTTTGGTCCCCAGCATCCGACTCCTGAAAGCTGTCCTTTGACCTCCACATGTGCTTGCTGTACACACACACACACACACACACACACACAC